>NC_068303.1:3018263-3033263 GCF_025860055.1 Xyrauchen texanus
TCGAAAAATTAGAATATCGTGCAAAAGTTCATTAATTTCAGTCATTCAACTTAAAAGGTGAAACTAATATATTATATAGACTCATTACAAGCAAAGTAAGATATTTCAAGCCTTTATTTGATATAATTTTGATGATTATGGCTTACAGCTTATGAAAACCCCAAATTCAGAATCTCAGAAAATTCGAATATTGTGAAAAGGTTCAGTATTGTAGGCTCAAAGTGTCACACTCTAATCAGCTAAACACCTGCAAAGGGTTCCTGAGCCTTTAAATGGTCTCTCAGTCTGGTTCAGTTGAATTCACAATCATGGGGAAGACTGCTGACCTGACAGTTGTGCAGAAAACCATCATTGACACCCTCCACAAGGAGGGAAAGCCTCAAAAGGTAATTGCAAAAGAAGTTGGATGTTCTCAAAGTGCTGTATCAAAGCACATTAATAGAAAGTTAAGTGGAAGGGAAAAGTGTGGAAGAAAAAGGTGCACAAGCAGCAGGGATGACCGTAGCCTGGAGAGGATTGTCAGGAAAAGGCCATTCAAATGTGTGGGGAGCTTCACAAGGAGTGGACTGAGGCTGGAGTTACTGCATCAAGAGCCACCACACACAGACGGGTCCTGGACATGGGCTTCAAATGTCAAACGTCTTACCTGGGCTAAAGAAAAAAAGAACTGGTCTGTTGCTCAGTGGTCCAAAGTCCTCTTTTCTGATGAGAGCAAATTTTGCATCTCATTTGGAAACCAAGGTCCCAGAGTCTGGAGGAAGAATGGAGAGGCACACAATCCAAGATGCTTGAAGTCCAGTGTGAAGTTTCCACAGTCTGTGTTGGTTTGGGGAGCCATGTCATCGGCTGGTGTTGGTCCACTGTGCTTTATTAAGTCCAGAGTCAACGCAGCCGTCTACCGGGACATTTTAGAGCACTTCATGCTTCCTTCAGCAGACAAGCTTTATGGAGATGCTGACTTCATTTTCTAGCAGGACTTGGCACCTGCCCACACTGCCAAAAGTACCAAAATCTGGTTCAATGACCATGGTATTACTGTGCTTGATTGGCCAGCAAACTCGCCTGACCTGAACCCAATAGAGAATCTATGGGGCATTGCCAAGAGAAAGATGAGAGACAT
The DNA here is from genome assembly GCF_025860055.1 of Xyrauchen texanus. Lineage (NCBI taxonomy): Eukaryota > Metazoa > Chordata > Actinopteri > Cypriniformes > Catostomidae > Xyrauchen > Xyrauchen texanus. Next base: position 3,019,384 of record NC_068303.1, read on the forward strand.
GAGACCAAACAATACAGAAGAGCTGAAGGCCGCTATTGAAGCATCTTGGTCTTCCATAACACCTCAGCAGTGCCACAGGCTGATAGCATCCATGCCACGCCGCATTGAGGCAGTAATTAATGCAAAAGGGGCCCAAACCAAGTACTGTGTACATATGCATGATTATACTTTTCAGAGGGCCGACATTTCTGTATTTAAAATCATTTTTTTTTATTGATTTCATGTAATATTCTAATTTTCTGAGATTCTGAATTTGGGGTTTTCATAAGCTGTAAGCCATAATCATCAAAATTATATCAAATAAAGGCTTGAAATATCTTACTTTGCTTGTAATGAGTCTATATAATATATTAGTTTCACCTTTTAAGTTGAATTACTGAAATTAATGAACTTTTGCATGATATTCTAATTTTTCGAGTTTCACCTGTATACTGAAGTATAGCATAGAATAGTATAAAATTGTAAAGTATAGTAATGTATAGAATAGCAGAGTAAAGTAATGTATGGTATAGTATATTATAGTATAGTTTGGTAATGCATGTTAAATTACACTATAATAGTATATTAAAGTATAGAAAATCATGGTAAATTATAGTGTAGTGAAGCATAGTAAAGTATGGTACAGTATAGCATAGTATAGTATAGCACAGAACAAGAATAACTAGAATAATAAAGTATATTAATGTATAGAATATCAAAGTGAAGTAATTTATAGTATAATATAGTCTAGTATAGTAAAGTCTGGTTAAGGTTTTTAAAAGTACATTATAACATATTATATTAAAGTATAAAACAGCATAGAAAATTATAGTCTAGTGAAGCATAGTATAGTATAATATAGTATAGTATAGCACATAGTATAGAAAAGTATAGTAATGTATAGAATAACATAGTTAAGTAATGTTTAGTATAGTATAGTGAAGCATGGAATACTATAGTATAGTTTAGCAAAGTATCTTATAGCATAGTAAAGTATAGTAAATTTGTGGTATAGCATAGTATAGTGTAGTATAGCATTAGAATAGTAAAGTATTGTATAGCATATTGTAAAGTATAGATATGCATAGTAAAGTACTGTATAGCAAGGGTACTCAATATGGTCTGGATCTGGACTGAAGGACAGTTCAGTCCAGACCGAGATCGAAATCTTTGTGCTAGTTATCTGACACCTGGCTAAGTGGTTGTGTAAGCATACGTGTATACGCACACTTATTCCCTAGCGCTGAACATGCTTTATTTCTGCTCTCACTGCTATAGAGACACCACTTAAAGCCTGATTCACTGTATGTCCACTACAGTTACTGGCATCTTTCGCTTAAACACCCTACAGATAACAACTATTACTATAAGTACTATTGCTGCCAACGTGGCAATTTATAAAAACTATTCAAAAATATATATTATATACTTTCATAGTCATATGACACTGTGTAAGCTACATATTATTATCTGGACCTTTGCTGGGAAGGAAATGTAGAAACCAGACCACTTGTAACTTTAATTGAGTACCACTGCAGTATAGTATAGTAAAGTATAGTATAGAATAGTACAGTATAGTATAGTGCCCTACAAAGCCAGAACACAGAAATGATGGCAACTCTCAGAAAAAAAGCTTCAAAGAAGTTGTATTATCCAGCCAAATGTGGATTATAAAACGGTCTCAATTTGTTTACTGTGAATCGGAGGATAGTTGAGCCAAATCTGTCTGTCACTGGAGATTTTGACAAAATGTGTAGTTATTGCATTTTGCTTTGACAGAGCAGTATCGTAGAGTATAGTGTAATAAGTTGCATTTGGCATCCACTGTAAGTCACATATTAGGGCTATCTGAAAAGCACAAATTCGAGCTATCCGGCAGCATTATTACCCTTCAAAACAGCAAGAAAGGTTTCTATAAAGGAAGATAATCATCCAAAATGCATGACCTTTTATCATTTTTGAGAACAATTTGCTTTTATGCTGTTTTTCTACATCTGAAATCTTCCAGGCGCCATGCATGAGTGTACAAGGTAATTATGGTGGAAATAATAGTAAGTTTGTTGCTGTCAGGTTGAAGTGTTGTTTGGGGAATCCTGCTTCAAAGACGTTAAAAGTTTGCCTTTGTTATTTCATCATTGCACAGCAAGAGTATAATTAGCAGTAACAGAGGCTCTGAGAGACTATCACAACACTCACTGCTAGTATATTTTTAGGTATAAGAAATATCATGCTATCATGCAAGCTATTAGGTGATTATAGTTTTTATAACAACAAATCAACATCTACATAGGCAAGGCATGGGATGTTTATTATATAGCACATTTCATACACAATGGTATTTCAAAGTGCTTTACATAGAGATTAAAATAAAATGAAACATACATAAAAATCTGTAAAATAAGAACCCGAGACCAGCGCAGGTTGGATCCAAAACTTTGACGAGTGCCTCAGACACGGGTCAGGACTGATATTAGTAGCCTCGTGTCTCAGGTAAATTTAAATAAATGTGCTTTTACTAAATGAAGACCCAAATTCTTTTAAAATATCCCAATTTTCCATTATTTGTTTTTTCAATATTTTATTATTTTAAATAAATACACTTTAAATAATTCTATGACAACGTTCTCATCTCACTTTTTCTCTGTTCTCTGACAATCCGCGCTCCTACGTACAATTTACTAAACTCCCTGTCTTTGCCAAGAACTCTTGCACCACTGTGTGATTGTAAAAACAATGCATGTTAATTCAACATCACAAATGTTATTATCTCCCTTCTTCTCTGTTCTCTGTCAATCCATGCTTCTATGTGTAATTTACCAGAACCTCCTGGATACTGGTGCGTGCATGCTGTACAAACATCACTGCCTTTTTGTAACACTGTTAAATGATTGGCAAGGAGGAGGCGAGAACCGGCTTGTCAACATAAATGATAATTTAATGAAAACTGAACTCAAACCAAAAGCACAAACAAAAACACATATGACGGACATGCCCGTAATTCTCTCTCTGATGTACCGTCGCGTGGTCCTCGAACACTCCTCCACACTCAGGCGGACGACAGCCGCTCCAACCCCGGGCGAACCGGAGTCAAACATTCGACCACCAGCGGGCAGAACGCCCCTCCGCTTTTCTGGCAGCAAATGGGGACACTCCTCTGCCCCTGGCAGCGGCTCTACCACTCGCGGACGGCGGTCTCCCTCGACCCCCCCCTCGGGGTATCCAGTCTTCACTTGCCCCGCAGATGGCGGCCGTTCCCCGCATCCGGGCGGTCGGGCTACTCCGTCACCCGGCAGATGGCAGCGGTGCTCCCCCGTGTGGACAGCAGTGTCGAGGACTCTGCAACGGGCATCCCTCCTCCTTCCCGGGCTTTCGGCACCAATGTAACACAGTTAAAGGATGGGCAAGGAGGAGGCGAGAACCGGCTTGTCAATATAAATAATATTTAATGAAACTCAAAACCAAAACACACAAACATAAACATGACGGACATGCCCGTAATTCTCTCTCTCTCGAACCATCGTCACCGGCCGCCTTTATCCCTCGCACGCCTCATCAGGCCGATTGGGGACCGGGCACGCAATATTCCGACCCGGCCCCGCCCCCCTCCGCTCCACACTTTTACATTCAGGTCCAGTTGGATTCGAAAACAACTTGGGTCAAATTTGATCAGGTCTGTTTTGGGTCATGTTTTTCTTTTTTTTATTATTAATTTAAGTACATTGGGTTCGGGTAAGAAGTGATTTGGGTCAGGTACAGATCTTAGGACCCAAGAAGATCTCTAACGTGGACCATGCCTCACAAAAAAGAGATCTCAGAAGACCTACGATCTAGAATTGTTGCTTTCCATAAACTGGAAAGGGTTACAAAGTTATCTCGAAGAAGAGCTTAATTATTCAACTGTACACAGTTAGACAAACTGTCTATAAATGGAGATGGTTTAGTACTATAGGTACTCTCACTAGAAGTGGCCGTCCAGTCAAGATGACTCAAACCGCACATCACAGAATGCTCAATGAGGTACAAAAGAGCCCTATAGTAACAGCTTAAGAATTGAAGGAATCATTGGAACTGATTAACATCTCTGTTCATGTGTCTACTATACAGAAAACATTAAACAGACATGGGGCCCAATTTTAAGAGTGCAAGCATTACACGCAACGCAATGCCATAAGTCATAAGCCCAAATTCAGTGGGCATGTCCATTAAGTTTTGGTATTGAGAGGGTCGTATTCAACCAGTTGTCTTCTTTTCTCTCACAGAACAACCTACTTGACAGACATCAGTCTGGCTTTAAAAAGGACACTCAACAGAGACTGCCCTCTTGTCAGTAGCTGAAACTCTGCGATTGACAAGAGCTAACTCTAAATCATCCGTCCTCATCCTCCTTGAATCGTCTGGTGCTTTCAACACAGTGAACCATAAGATTCTTCAGTCCATACTCTCTGACCTGGGCATCACAGGAACTGTGCTTGGATGGGTTGAGTCATACCTCATTGGCAGATCTTTCAAGGTCTCCTGGAGAGGAGAGGTGTCCAAGTCACACCATCTGACCTCTGGTGTTCCTTAAGGATCAGTGCATGGACCCCTCGACTTCTCGATATACACAACATCACTCGGACCAGTCATTGAGGCACATGGATTTTCCTACCACTTCTATGCAGATGACACGCAGCTCTACTTGTCGTTCCTGCATGATGACCTTACTGTCTCATCATACGGTCATAGTGCGTTGTGCACTTTGTGCACTCACGAAAATAGAGCCCATGGTGTCCATGGCAGGACACCATGAAAGAAGCCGCTTCTTTCCATCAAAAACATTGCTGCACAACTTAATTTTGCCAAAGACCACCTTGACACTCAACAATGTTTCTGGGAAAATGTTTTGTGGACTGATGAATCTAAGGTTGAATTGTTTGGGAAGAACATGCAGCACTACATATGGCGTAAAAAAGGGCGCTGCATACGAACATGAAAACATCATCTCAATGGTGAAGTACATTGAAGGGAGCATCATGATTTGGGGCTGCTTCGCTGCTTCGGGGCCTGGAGCGCTTGCCATCATTGAACGAAACATTTATTTCCAAGTTTATCAAGATATCCTACCGGATAATATCAGGGTGCCTTTGCGCCAGCTGAAGCTCAGTAGAAGTTGAGTGATGCAGCAGGACAATGACCCTAAACATCGAAGTTAATCCACTACAGAATGGCTTCAAATAAAGGAAATCCACCTTTTGGAGTGTCCCAGTCAGAGCCTAGATCTTAACCCAATAGAGATGCTGTGGAATGACCTCAAGAGAGCCATTCATACCAGACATCCAAAGAGTATGGCTGAGCTGAAGCAGATCTGAAAGGATGAATGGTCCAAATTTCCTTCTGAATGTTGTGCAGGTCTAATCCGCAGCTACCGGAAACTAAAGGTTCACTTAATTTTTCCACAGCACTGTGAATGTTTATTGGGATGTGTTCAATAAAGACATTAACGATTATAATTGTTTGTGTGTTGTTAGCTTAAGCATATTGTGTTTGTCTATACGTGTGACTTTGATAAAGATGAGATCACATTTAATGACCAATTCATGCAGAAAACCAGGTAATTCCAAGGGGTTCACATACTTTTTCTTGCCACTGTATGTTTGCTGGTAGTACAGCTAAAATCAATTACACTACATTGAAGTCTGCTGCATAAGTTATTTTTAGACTTTTGGCTGAAATTACCCAATTCAATCAAGGCTGCGAGTGAGCATGTGTGCATAGCATATGATCACGTAAAATAATTTGGTGGTGTCAGTTCAGTTGTGTGTAATTGGCTATGATGAAGTCTATGATGAATTTACCCACGTTTTCAACTAATTGTTCATGCATTCGTTTAACATTATTATGTTCAACTGTCCCTGGAAACCAAACATCTATGCAGTGTTAAACTTTATAAACTAGCCCTGACCATTATGTTGTCATAATGGTCAAGTTTTTGACCATTATACTGCCTTACAAAGCCAAAACACAGTAATACTGTGTAAATGTAATAATATAAAAACACTATTTTTAAGCCACTAAAACACATGCAGTATCTGTTTGCAAGTATCTGTTTGCAGCAGAAGTTATGTTTTGCTGAATGATCCTCATTTAGCGTCCTGTGCTGTAATAATCAGACCACATTTCAGTGCCGACTTTTTACAGGTTTCATAATAAAAAAATTATTATTACAAATCAGAGGGAAACATATAAGCGACCACAATGATCTAATAGCTCAGTTAGTAAGTTCCTGGTGTAATGTTCATAATGTAGGATCTGTGGAAAGACATTTTTAATCTTCACAGTCGTCTGTAAATTCAGATATCAAAGCAGGAGAGACGTGCCATTTTCTTGTAAAAGATCTAACTGGATCATGTCTTCATTTTATGAATGATTTACCTTTTGAAAATGACAGAGTTGAAATCATTTACTGGTACTCAAATGTCCCCATTAGATGTGGAATATTTAAAGTGCCCTTATTTTTGCTACTGTGGTCCATCACAGAGGGCAAGTTGCTGAATTTTACACTGGTGATGATTGGTAAATGTGGGCGGATATATGTTAATAATCTCATGTTTGTTAAGTCATAACCAAAATTATTTAACTCTGAGTGAGCCGAATATGCAGTTTAGTGTCAGTTTAGTTGGCCGCTTCCCAACTGGGAATACTATGCTATGCATACCCATACTATGCACTAATAGTATGCACTTTGCTGGTGATGGGAAAGTACATACTTTTGAGCATATAGTAAGATTCTATGTCAGTATTAGACATTCTATCATTGGGGCGGCTGTGGCTCAGTTGGTAGAGCGGGTCGGCGTTGGTGGTTTGAATCCCGGCCCACATGCCGAAGTGTCCTTGGGCAAGACACTGAACCCCAAGTTGCTCCCAATGGCAGGCTCGTGCCTTACATAGCAGCTCTGCCGCCATTGGTGTGTGAATGGGTAAATGAGTCACAGTGTAAAGTGCTTTGAATACCGTTAAGGTTAAAAAGGTGCTATATAAGTACAGATCATGTCATAAAATTGTGTCTTGATACTCCAGACCAGCGTACTGTTTGAGAGCATTTAGCCAAATTTATTCCCTGACAATGTAATTAAAATAATACATTTCAAAATGACTGCTTCTTTAACCTCGTAATCTTTTCCAGCTCAAAACGAAGAAATAGAACCGTCAAACACGGTCTCATGACAGCTCATTATAATTCTGGCGATATGTTGAAATTGTAAGATAGCATATGACAAACGTGTTTAAAATAAGTTATCCTAAGTTAAAACTATTATGAAATCTCAACACAAATACTCTGTATAGAAAGAACATAGTTGAATTGGATAAACCCAACAAAATTAGATGTGCCAGTGTAACTCTCTCTTTTATTTCTTTATGTATAAGTGAAAGTAAATGTTTTGCATGCTAAATGCATGCTAGCTGTAAGCACTACAGAGTGCAGTTTAGTAACGATGCTATGAATAGAACAGCATTTGTTCAACGAAGCAAGCAATCGGTGTGTGACATCTACATGTCATCATCGTTAGCTTAAGCTCCACTCATCACCATAATGGTAACCCCCAAAACTCCAACATTACAGAAACTCTTCTAAATCTCAACATTATAAAACATTAAACACTAACAATTATACCCCTTTATATTCATCCTGCACATAAACACATAAAATAACACCTCATTTTAACATTTACTCTCCCTAGTGCCATGCAGGGCTTTGGGTAATATTATTTCACAAAGCAAGCATGGATAAATACTTTGAACAGTTCTGGGTATACTTGTTTTGTACTTTTTTAATCTCTCATTTCATGGCGTCAAATAGCACTCATTCCCCTCATTACTTCTCTGACATTCAACGATAAAGAGAGGCTACGTTGAATGTCAGAGCGGTACAGACGTGTCTGCTGTCATAAATGCACCATATTGACTCATCCAGCATGTTAGTATGTGAAAGCATGTGTCGTTTGACACGCAGAGACGTGCGCTGATCGAGTAAGAATGTGTGCATGCACAAATGTAAATGAGGGGGTAATTAATGACTGACGCCTTGGATAATTATCGAAAACAATGATGGCGTGTTAGCATCGTCAGGCTTTTAATGGAGGAGCAGAGTGGTGAAAAGTCCTGTGTCATGAAGACAGAAAAGGACAACTCACGAATTTACCATCTAATTGACTATTCCTATAAGGGTGAATCTCACAAAACCAGTCAAGATCATGTTTGAGGCATATTTCAGCCTAAAATTAAAAATAAAAAAATTAAGAAATTATATTTTGTATGAAGAAAATTAAGCTTGTTTAGAACCATTACGATTTTTGCATTGTGATAGTTTTATTGTGACAAAATCACATGACATATCGATCTATTTTAATAGCAATCTGCAATGCAGTACATCATATGCACAAAGTCGGTGCACTGCTCTGACATTCAATTTAGAGAAGTGGAGGGGTCCAACACTGAACCTTGAGGAACACCAGTGGGGTATCTAATTTGTTAGTGTAAATGGGCTTTTTGAAATGGATTAGAAGACTAGAAATATGGACCATTTTTGTCTTTCATAATTTTGCACAATAACTACATACATGCTGTGAACTCTCTCCCGTTTGTTCTGCCATCATTCCAGTGCAATTATTTTTAGTGATGAAATAATACAGAGTATGTTGTGATATGTCGTGATGTATGTGTTTAGGGTGTTTTCTATCGGCCTCTCTGGGACTTTTTGCGGTCGTCCTGTTCGCCCGTGTTTCACCTGCGGTCTTGTGTGGCTTGTGATTGGGTGGGCCAGGCCTGTAGCGCAATGACCCATTTCTGAGGAAAATAGCTAATTGTGCTTTGCGCCACTTCATTAACATACAAAACACCCCAAAGTTTGAGTGCATACACCCAGAGATAGTGCAAACACTCTCACCCATGCCCACTTGCACTTAGAATTAGCACTCTCACCAAAATTGTTATTGCTAATTGCTTAGCCTTAGGACCACCCTCGTTGCTTCATTGAATATCTCGGCCTCTGAGTGTACTAGAAGGTCAATGGTCGGTGGGCACGGTCGGCATGGCCTCCGCCGGGCCCACTTCCTCCGCGCCGGTGCTCAGCGACCGTCTCCGGGTCGGCTTGGAAGGGTCAGGGGCGAAGGCTGTGTGCTTTACAAGGCCCCCTGCCCCGGCTTCCCCTGGGGTTGATTAAAGTGTCCAGTGAGCATTTTATCATCAATAATCAAAGACATTTTCCTTCTGGATGGCATATTTTGTTGTGGCCATCTAAGATAGATCATTGGATTATTCAGCCAAGCAAGTTCACAGACAAGTAAAAATGGCTCATTGTTTAGAAAATTCCTTAAGGTAAAAGTAGATATACATTTTTTGGCTTCTTTGGGCTAACAGCAGAAGTTATCAGATACTTACAGAAATCATATTTCCTTTGTGATTCATTTGAACATCTTTCAAACTGTGGTATTATGGCCAACAAAATTAACTGTACAGTCACATTCCTGTACTGTACACACAAGCCTACACAACATAGTCTCATGACAACTCATTATAATTTGTACAAGATTGCAAAATCCTTATATCTTATGAGTTTAAGTCAAACCAATCAACAAACAATTTCAAATCGATACAATACAAGCATCTAATTTTAGCTAGCCTCCTATCCAAACTTTATTTTAAGAAAAGAAACATCAGTGAACAATACAAAAGACTGATGTATTTCAATAACATGAAATATGATTCTCTCATCGTTTTCTTTCTTCCTTGATACACAACAGTCATTTCCCTATTGAAATCATGATTAGGCTAGATTTGGGTTAGGGGTTAAACTTTTTATTTTTCTATATGTGGGTAAATTATGGGTCAACTCGTGATTTCTAACAACTTTTCATAAGAAGGGGTTGGCCTACACACTGAGAATGTTTACATGCACTTAAGAAAATGGTTTCTTCCAGTGTTTTTACAGAAAGCGGCATTCTGACATGTCATGTAAACAAGAATGAGACTTCCTTACACGTTAAAGGGATTAGGAGAAAGAACACATCCAGATTTCTCCTGGAAAACGCGGCTTATGTGGCCTTGTAAACACATAGGTGCCGTTCTAACAGGTTTTTGAGGAGTGCACATGTGCATGAACAGACCAGATAACAAACGTCATTTGGAATTCAACATTTCTTGGAGTACAGTTACATTTATGCATTTGGCAGACGCTTTTATCCAAAGCGACTTACAGTGCACTTATTACAGGGACAATCCCCCCGGAGCAACCTGGAGTTAAGTGCCTTACTCAAGGACACAATGGTGGTGACTGTGGGGATCGAACCAGCAACCTTCTGATTACCAGTTATGGGCTTTAGCCCACTACGCCACCACCACCCACTACAGTGGGAAAACCACATACACTATAAACTATACACATTTATACACACCAACGTAAAATGTTGACGGTCACTAACGTTCTCGTATATGTGCTCGTACATTGAGGGAATCCCAAAGTTTTACGCAAGAGGGAAACCCCACTATTGCAGCGCAATTCTGCTGCAGGTCGCGATAGAAAGTTAAGGAAACAAGCACAGTAACAACTCTGAAATATCTGGAAATAAAGCAAAGCAACAGGGAATAAAATTGTGAAGTCTTCCTAGGGTACCATGTTTGTTATTTACTCAAGAGTCATGGGAGAAATACGTTGCTCTGGAGAAAGCTGCTAACTGGCAGAGTGTATTAATATATGCGTTTATTAGGTGTTTTTAACTACTGTGTACTACATTATAATACATACAATACAATGTACATTGTGAAAAATTATTAGATTTTCACATTTGCCTCTATTGAGGTTGAGGTACGTTTAGGTTTAGAAGTAGGGTTAGGGTTTAGATTAGGGTTAGGTTTATGATTAGGGGTAAGGATAACAGTGTAACTGCTAGGGATGTCAGGCCCAATAACATGCACATGTATTGTATTCAGGTTTGTAAAAAATCCTCCGATACCAAAAACTGATTCAAATCTGATGTATGAATGTCATTGTTTTTTGTTTATTTTATTTTCTCCCAATTTGGAATGCCCACTTCCCAAGTCCTCGTGATCACGTTGTGATTCGCCTCTGTAAACGACCTCCTCCGAGGGATGACACCTGACACAGCGGCTCAGAGGTGAGGATCTTTATTCTTTTCAAACACAACGTGCACAGAGCACTTTTAAACAGTCAGCTTTTATCACACACAACCACAGTAATTCTTATGTCCCTCTCTCTCATGGAGGCCCTCTGGCTGCCTTTTATGCCGCTCTCCCCGTTCTCACTGAAATTAGAGACAGGTGTTAGACATAATCTAGCTCAGGTGTAAGCGCCCTTACCGCTTTTCTCTCTCGGACGGGCGCTTGACCACGCCCCCGCTGCCACAGCCTCAATCCGGGTGGTGGAGGACGAATCCCATCTGCCTCCACCTCTGAGACCGTCAAACCGCGCATCTTATCACGTGGCTTGTTGAGCGTGTTGCCACAGAGACATAGCGCGTGTGGAGGCTTCATGCCATCCACCCCGGCGTCCACGCCCAACTCACCACGCGTCCTACCCGAGAACAAACCACATTATAGGGATCACGAGGAGGTTACCCCATGTGACTCCAGCCTCCCTAGCAACCGGGCCAATTTGGTTGCTTAGGAGCTTTAAAGCTCCTCCTTGGCTCATACAGAGAAAACACCATCATGAGCATTGAGCACTTTGTTTGTAGCAGATGACGAGCGCTAATTAACTTTGTAGCATGAGGTGCATACAGACTACATATATATTTAATTAAATAGCTGCATTTTGTAGTTTAATAATCACTTTGAGTCAAGTAGTTTTCTGCTACCGTCATAACACAGAAACACTTCCTTGGGCCAAATATAGTTATCTCAATGAGTATTGTGAGTTTCTTTTTAACTTCACTCTAACAGAGTTTTCAGAGCAGCATTATTTTTTCTGGCTTTACAGAAGAATGGTAAATGGTCTGCACTTATATAGCGCCTTTTTTAACCTTAGCGGTTACCAAATCACATTACACTGTCTCATTCACCCATTCATACACCAATGATGGCAGAGCTCAAGATGGCGCCGAGTATGGCTGCTGCGTTGCGAGCTCCGTTACAACACTGCGGTTTATTGTTTGTTTTGTTTACAGTTCTTTGTTTTTTTGTCTTGGATGTTGTCTGCCTTATTGTTTACGACAGACAAACGCTTTTGGACATTAGTTCTACAATCACACATCGAAAACTGGACTTCAAATTCCTTAATGCCGACCCGCTGTTTACAAACACGCCGGCGGAGCCCTTTGTCTGTGCTGCTCGGCCGCGGAAACGCAGAAGGAAAAGAGGAAAACGAGCCGGCGTTCTCATCAGAGTAAGACGTCGTGCAAATCGACCCCCGCTACCCAGTATACTACTGGCAAATGTTCAGTCTCTGGACAACAAACTCTGCGAGCTGAGAGCGCGGATCTCTTTCCAACGAGAGCGAGGGACTGCTGCGTTATGTGCCTTACAGAAACCTGGCTGTCTCACGGAGATTCCAGACTCGGCCATCGAAATCACGGGCTTTTCCGTGCACCGAGCGGACAGAGCGAAAGACCTCTCTGGTAAAAGCAGAGGTGGTGGTGTATGTTTTATGATCAACAAATCATGGTGTGATCAGAGGAACGTACATTTCATCAAGTCTTTTTGCTCTCCTGATCTGGAATATCTCATGCTTCTGTGTCGACCATTCTGGCTGCCGAGGGAATTCACAGCGGTTATCATCACAGCTGTGTACATCCCCCGCAAGCCGACACAGACCGGGCACTCAGGGAACTGTATGGGTATATAAGTGAGCAGGAAACCGCGCACCCTGAGGCTGCGTTCATTGTTGCCGGGGACTTTAACAAAGCCAACTTCAAAGCAATCGCCCCAAAATACCACCAACACATAAAGTTCAACACACGAGGGGACCGGGTTTTGGATCATTGTTACTCTCCCTTCCGGAAGGCTACAAATCCCTCCCCGCCCCCATTTGGCAAATCGGACCATTCTTCCGTTCTGCTTCTGCCCGCTTACAGGCAGAAACTGAAACAGGAAGCACCCACCCTCAGAACGATCCAGTGCTGGTCGGACCAATCAGACTCTGCGCTACAAGACTGTTTTGATCACGCGGACTGGGAGATGTTCCGGTCCGCCTCTGATGACGACTATCGAGGTTTACGCTGACAGCGTAACGTGTTTCAAAAGGAAGTGCGTAGAGGACGTTGTTCCGACCAAAACTATACGGATATACCCCAACCAGAAACCATGGGTTAACGGCGATGTTCGCGCGGCACTCACTGCGCGGACCTCCGCTTTAATTCTCCTAACACGGAGGAGCGTAAACAAGCCAGTTATGCCCTCCGTAACACTATCAGTGCAGCTAAACGCCAGTACAGGCACAAACTTGAAAGTCAGTTCAACACCACTGACTCCAGAAGTATGTGGCAGGGAATTAACACAATCACGGACTACAAGCGGAATAAAGTCTCCGCCATGAACACCGCTGCATCTCTCCCGGACGAACTTAATACATTTTATGCTCGTTTTGAGGACAGTAACACCGCCCTCGCGGAGAGTGCACTCGCGACTGACGCTACAGAGGTTGATTCACTCTCCGTCTCTGTTGTGGATGTAACCCGATCATTCCGACGGGTGAACATCCGTAAAGCCGCGGGTCCAGACGGCATTCCGGGCCGCGTCATCAGAGCGTGCGCGAATCAACTGGCTGGTGTTTTTACGGACATTTTCAATCTGTCCCTCTCCCTGTCTGTAGTCCCCACATGCTTCAAAACATCAACCATTGTGCCTGTACCGAAGCAAGCTATAATCACATGCTTAAATGACTGGCGTCCTGTTGCTCTGACCCCCATCAT
>NC_068303.1:3338263-3435763 GCF_025860055.1 Xyrauchen texanus
GTAAATCTTTGCTGTCTTGTGAGAAGTCATTTAAATGTTTCCCTAATCCACTTCATCAATGTCTCAACTAGATTTATCTACTTAAAATCATGGTTATCTAGATGAAGCAGAATGTATATCATGATAAGACATTTAACATTGTAAATGCAAATGTTCTGCTCTCTACAGATGAAACCCTTCAAGAATTCACACTGCCTGCAACATCGACCAAAACCTCCATCAAAGATCTGACGCCTGATGTGGATTATGTTGTTACGATAAATTCATATTCCGGAGCTGATGAGAGTTTACCGATTTCTGGTCAATTAACAAGTAAGCAGAAAACCATCTTATTCCTTAAGTTTGTCATTGATACAGGGTTCCTACGGTTACGGAAAACTGCAAATAACGTTGTTATGGGACCTAAGAAAAACCGCATAGAAATGAGTAGAATTCTAAAAGTCATGAAAATGAATGTAGTCAATGTAAAATAGGGCCCAACAAGTCTGAAACCACTAAAGAAAATGCTTCTATTTTGCTTATACACTATTTTGAATTGTGTCTTTTTTAACAAAATTAAATGAATAAAACTTTCTATATTTCGTTTTTTTAAAAACTTGATTTTTATTAAAGATGAATCAATTTAATTAAACAGAATTTTGTTATGAAATTGAAATGCGTAAATCTTCAAATATTTTTTTGCCGTGTGTAACGCTTCTAATATACAGTGATGCTTCTATTTTTTTTCTAATTTAATATAACATATTTCCATTAATAATGATATATCAGGATATTCATTTCTATTCTTTATTGACTAGAATTAGTGGCGAATCTCAAATAGTTCTTCTCAATTTACATCATAACTTTCACATTTTTTTTGTTTTTTTTTTTGTTAGAATTTTGGACCCTAGTTTTAATATTTGTAGTTACATTTTACTAATAATAGTTTGTACTAAATATTTAGTTGCTCGATTGCAGTCTATATCAAATAATGTTTTTGTAAGTCATGGGAAAGCAATGGAAATTCCAGGCGTGAAAGCCCTGTGTACAGGAAAGAACATGCTTGCTTTAATATTTATTCAATCTTTTTCGTTTTAGTCCAATCAAGTGGTTTTGAGGGAGGCTCCAGGAAACCTCAGGTCTCAGATGCCATCAGTAAGTACACATCTATGTTTCAAACATGTTTGTTTAACGCAACACCTCCAGGCTATTTCCATTTCTCTGCGGTCACCACATTATATAGGGAGTTTCCATACTAGTTAGTACCCTACGCTGCGGGTGTCTTTCTGTCTGGATTCATGACTCCTGATAGCATTTAGCTTGTTACTCAGCATGACCTTTTCCAGACACGTTAAAGTGAGCTGCGTTTCCAGCGTTTTGACCGCGGGTTCTGGGTGAGAGTTTGTAAGTGGCCCCTACGCGCCTGATTTGAAATAAAAACGCAAACCTTGCAATCCTGAGAGTGGAAAGCATTACAGCTCCAATATTTTACAAGAGCGCTGTGGCCTCTTCCTCCAGATGAAGGTGAACAGCTCTACTTTTTCTTTCCTACATTAAGCAGAAGTGGAAAATACACCCCTGTTCCCCCCCCAAATACCAAAACGGTTGGTTACCAATTTGCAGACGACGTGCTTCCCAAACTCAATCTTGCTTGCTGAGCTCTAATGTTTTCCTTCTGCTGGCACATGTGGAAAATGAATGAATCGAATTACCGTAATAAAGGGCAGGCAAGCTACAATACGTCCACAACATCCTGTCCTGTCCTGTCCCGTCTGTCTTTATCTTTTGAGGTTTGCCGTCAATTGGTGCAACCAACGCAATCCGTTCAAGGACAGCAAAGTCTGCACGTTGTGGTTTAGGGCAAATGAGATTGAAAGATGAGGAATTTTTCCAAACTTTGTGAAGAACTGAGATTAATGGCGTTTAAGAGGGAGAGAGAGAGAGAGCCAGGGACTAGTAATGACTCGCCTAATCACATTTTTTAAGTTGAGTGACAGTCGGTGCCCTAGTATGTGAAACAAGCTGCGTTTGCATTGTGTGTAACAGAATACCTCATCTGGAAAATACTTAAAGGGGTAGTTCTCCAAAACTCATTTACACACCCACATGTCATTCCAAACCCGTATGACTTTCTTTCTTCCCAGGAACACAAAAGGAGATGTTTGGCAGAATGGACAGTCTCAGTCACCATTCACTTTCACTGGAAGGAATATAGATACAATGAATGTGGATGTTGATTGTACCAGTCCTTAAAATTTTTCCTAACATCTAACTTTTGTAGAATTGGAATAATTCTATACTAAAAAAGTTTTTTTTAATATATATATATATCTCAAATGGAAAAATAAGTCGGAATGTTCTGTTCTGTACCAAATGTGGCCTCTGGAACTCTTGGTTGGCTTATAATGTAGAAACGTTTAAAGATGTAGTCATCAATAAAATGTTTTCATCCCCTTTTCCAAGGTCCTGTTTTACCAGGGAATAGTTTGTGTTGTTCTAACTCATGCACTTCTGATTTTCTCGTTTTACACAGAATGCTCTGTTAGTGCCATTGCTGACCTGGCCTTCTTGGTGGACGGCTCTTGGAGTGTCGGCCGGGAGAATTTCCAACTCATCCGCAGTTTTATAGCAACAATGGCTGGGGCGTTTGACCTCGGAGAGGACAAGACCAGAGTGGGTGTGGTCCAGTACAGCACCGACACCAGAACTGAGTTTAACCTGAACCAGTACTTCAAACGCGCCGAGCTGCTCAGAGCCATTAACAATCTGCCATACAAGGGCGGCAATACCATGACAGGTACCAAAATCAAACAAATGTATTCATATTGACTGAATTAAATCTGAACATCACATTTTAGAAATTTGTCAAGAGACATAATGCAACAATCTGGTTGGTTTGGTTCATGGCTCAGAACTCTTTTATAAAGTATTTTATGAAATCACTATGGAAAAAATGAATGGAAGATGGATGAAAAAGTGGTCTGGCACTCTTAGTTATGTTTTAAAGGAATAGTTCACCCAAAAACGCAAAATTCGGTCATTGTTTGCTCACCCCTTTGTTGTTTAAATCCTTTATGACTTTCTTTCTTTTTCTTAACACAAAGGGAAAAATTTAGAAAAAATGTTGTGCTCAGTGATGTCATACAATGGCAGTTTATGATGACCACCTCATCAACCCTCAAAAGAACACAAAAGTATAATTCAGAAGTGTAATCGTTTATTCAATGAGACTCATGATTGTTATTAAAGAATATAGTAAGGTTTGGTGAGAAACAAACTGAAATCTAATGTATAATTTGTACCATTGATCGCCAGTGAGCGTTCATGATAGGGCATGAGAGCAACAGTTCACGTAGCGCCCTCGGTGCGTTCAAGCAAACCCTTGTTTTGTTTATCTAAAAACAGGTCCACCACAGCGACAGTGACCAAAGAACACAACACATCTGCACACAAACCAGAGAACAGAACTTACTAAACATTGATATTTGCTAATTATATTCGATTGAAACATCTGAGAAACAGGAGACTTCACTTGATCTCCATTTACTGTCATTGAGAAAACATTTAGATATTAATGGGATCTCATTTGTGAAGTTGTGTCTTGCGTTTAAAGTCTCTCTCTGATGGGTTTGTCACTTCCGTCCAGGTGAGGCTCTGGATCATCTGCTGAAAAACATGTTCACAGAGGCGTCTGGTTCCCGGAAAGGATTCCCCAAAGTGGCTGTAGTTATCACTGATGGCAAATCTCAGGACCCTGTGGAGGGTTATGCCAAAAAGTTGAAGAACGCTGGTGTTGAAATCTTCACCTTGGGTGTGTAGAAGCTGCTGTCTTTCACAGTCTGATGAAGATTTTTTAAGCTGAGCTTTAAAAAAATCCATCCACACAGAATGAATAGAAACTCATGCTTTAATTATTGTGTTTTATTCAGGAATTAAAGAGGCAGATGAGGAAGAATTGAAACAAATGTCTTCCACGCCTTACAGGACACACGTTTACACAGTGCCAAACTTTGAAATGATTAAAGCTGTGGAGAAATCCTTCATTACGCAGGTGTGCACCAGTGTGGATGATCAACTCAACTCTCTGGTTAGCGGCGAGGAAGGTAAACAAAATGATAACAGAATTGTGAACCTGTTTCATAACAAAATAAAAAATATTTTATCTTACTCTCCAGTAAAAATATCTAAATATAAATATAAGAAGCAAAATTGCATAAGATAATAATACTTGTTTTCATAGACCTTCGAGAAGTTTTACAACATGAACTTTATTTAAGATATATCCTCTGAAATTAAGGGTAATGCTAATTTTAAGGGTCCATAATAATACACTTGTTACACTTGTATAGCGCCTTTTTAACCTTAGCGGTATTCAAAGCGCTTTCCCCCATTCCCCCATTCACACATACATTCACACCAATGACAGCAGAGCTGCTATGTAAGGTGCTAGCCTGCCATTGGGAGCAACTTGGGGTTCAGTGTCTTGCCCAAGGACACTTCAGCATGTGGAGTCGTGTGGGCCGGGAATTGAACCACCAACCCTGCGATTAGTGGCCGACCCGCTCTACCACCTGAGCCACAGCCACCCCTATGCATGAATAAGACCATAATTCTTAGCCATAATTCACAACTTATTGAATGTCTTATTTTGTAGTTGAAACTAATGTAATTAATGCCCTTTTTCAGAAATCAGATGTCAAATTTACTAAACAATATTAAACCAGTAATTAAGGCTAATTAGAAATGGCCTTTCAAATCTGTTTCTAATACATTTCTAAAATATTCCATTTCAATTACTATAAAATTGTTTATTTTTAAGTTAACTACAAATACTGTAAACACTTAATAAATGAAAAAAAAAAAAACGAATAAAATTGTCTTAATTTTAAGATTGATTTTATTGAATGACATTTGTTTATTAGTTGTAGTTCATTAACATAGTTAATTAGTAACAATTTAGTAAAAACAGTACTAATAATTGCCGTCTTAACATAGTTAATAAGTGCAAAACAATCCAATAAACTTTAGAACGGAGGGTCTGAAATTGAGCATTAATTGCATTACTTTCAACACAAAAAGTTGTTTGATGTTTAATAAGTTGTAAATAATGGCTAATATAGCTTTACTCTACATTTAGTTAATTATTAATTAATGTCTTATTCATGCTTAACTAGTGCATTACTGCAGACACTTAAAATAAAGTGTTACCAAAATGTCTTAATTTCTTGCACAATTTTGCTTCTCAATGAAATTATCTTGCTTTTGGTGTATTAAGACATTTTTACTGGAAAAAAATATATATATATAGCTTAAGAAAACACACACACACACAAATATATGTATATGTTGTTGCTGTGAAGTTTATTAAACTTAACACTTAAGCATTAAGCATGACCCCAATATTTTTGTATTTCTGTAATATTTGCAGTTGTTGAACCAGCATCAAACCTGCACGTCACAGAGGTTGCGTCCAAGTCTATGCGTGTAACATGGGATGCGTCTATAGGGGAGGTGACTGGATACAAGTTACAACTGGTTCCCATGATGGCTGGCAGTAAACGTCAGGAGCTGTATGTCGGTTCCACTCAGACCTCTGTGAATGTGAGAGATTTGTCCCCTGACACTGAATACGAGATAAGCCTGTTCGCTCTCAACGGTCTGACGCCCAGCGAACCGGTTTTGGCGATGGAGAAAACCCAGCCTGTTAAATTATCATTGGGTGAGAAAACGCTAACGCACAGAGCAAATCGTTGTCCTGTAGACTATGTGGTTAGGGGGCATTCACACAGAACATGTTCTTCTTTTTTAATAGTTAGTTTATGTACTCATGCGTCTCAACCTTTTTTCAGCATCTTGCGCCAAGAGCACCACTTTTTTATGTGCCATGTCATGATAAATACAGTTTTACTTTTATTGTAGGTCATATTTATTGGGGTCATATTTAACCCCAAATTAAAAAACAACAGCAAAAAAGCAAAAACATCAAATTAAACTTTGCATAAAGAAAATGAAGCATACATTTAGGACCAGTAAGTCTTTAGCATTGTATCATCATTTTAGGTGTCATGAGAATCACCGTTGTACATTAGCAACAGTGGATGGGAGTTAAGTACGCCTATAAACATTCATTTAATTAAATTACGTTGTGTTTTGTCTAGTAGTTTTATCTCAAGAATGTGCCCTATGTGAAGGCCCTACAAGTGGAAGTTCACACTGAACATGTTTTTGCGTTGATCTGCGTTGTATTTCAATTGGTTTTCTAAGTACATATGTGCTAGACGGACGGTTTTTCAGCATCTAGTGCAAAAGCACTGCAGATTTTTGACACCGTGTAAAATTAAAATGAGCTTCCACTCGGGACACTTTTAAAATCGCAAGAACATTTTCAGTCTGAACAGTTCGGTCTGTTACTATCTATTGCATTCGATTGATTCGAATGTTTTTTTGACAGTTTAACAATTATTCTGTTTGTTCTAGAATGTTCTCTGGGTGTGGATGTTCAAGCCGACGTTGTTCTCCTTGTCGACGGCTCCTACAGTATCGGACTGGCAAACTTCGCAAAAGTGCGAGCTTTCGTGGAAGTCCTCGTCAACACGTTTGATATCGGGGCTGACAAAGTTCAAATCAGCTTGGTTCAGTACAGCCGAGACCCACACACTGAGTTCCAACTGAACACCCACCATAAACTGAGTGCCGTCGTCAAAGCCGTGAGAACGTTTCCCTACCGCGGTGGGTCCACCAACACGGGCAAAGCGATGACGTATGTAAGAGAGAGAGTCTTTATTCCTACCAAAGGCGCTCGTACGAATGTACCTCGCGTTATGATTCTGATCACCGATGGGAAGTCCTCAGATGCCTTCAAAGACTCAGCGGCTCGGCTTAGGAACGCAGATGTGGAGATTTTCGCAGTGGGTGTGAAAGACGCTGTCCGATCGGAGCTGGAGGCCATTGCTAATTCTCCAGCGGAGACCCACGTGTACACCGTAGAGGACTTTGATGCCTTCCAGAGGATTTCTAATGAACTTACCCAGTCCATCTGTCTGCGAATTGAGCAGGAGCTTCTGAACATTAAGAGGAAAAGTGAGTAGCATCTGATGTTAACACAAACAACCAAATGTTTTGATCTCTGGTTTTGTACCAATATGTACAGAATGTTAAGATTCAACAGATAAGATTCAAATTTATTACCATTGTGCAGAGTACAGAGCCAATGAAATGCAGTTGTTTTCGCATATCCCAATTAAGCTGGGGTCAGAGCGCAGGGTCAGCCATGAAACAGCGCCCCTGGAGCAGATAGGGTCCAAGGGCCTTGCTCAAGGGCCCAACAGTGGTATTTTGGCGGTACTGGGGCTTGAACCCCCGACCTTTCAAGTCCAATACTAGTAAAGCTCAATCAATCACATTTGTCTTAACTTGTTTTTATTTTTCTTAAATAAAGGAGGGATAAATCAAAATCATTTTTAGGGAAAATCAATGGTTCAAATGCTGCTAATTGAGCGTAACTTCAATTGAAACTGGAACATTTCTTCTAAAGCAATCCAAATGACTCATGGACAACATTACAAGTCTTCGGAAACCATCCAATAGCTTGGTATGAGGAACAGATGGAAATTTAAGTTTTTATCAAGAATATCGCCCAATCCTGTAATTGTATATATATAAACCCTTTTTTGTTGGTTTTCCAGAGCTAAAATAGTGATAAGTACCGTTACCGTGATATAAAATGACTCATACCTTGACATATAATTTTGTTCATATTGCACACCCCTAGGAGGAGCCTTCCATAATTCAGTAAACTGCTCTTCCTTCTAGGTTTGACTGCACCTAGGTCTCTGACCTTCTCAGAGGTGACCTCAAGGAGTTTCAGAGCTTCATGGATAATTGATGCCACGGATGTGCAGTCTTACCTCGTGCAGTACAGGCCTGCTGCGGACTCCGAAGCAAGCTACACCTCCGTCTCTGTGCCTGGAGACACTCCTACAAATGTCTTACTCCACCTCACGCCTGTAACGAAGTATGAAGTCAAAGTTTACGCCCAATATAAGAAGGGAGAAAGCTTTCCTCTAACTGACTTTGAGACCACGCTAGAAGGTTGGTGTCAGATCTGTATTCTTTCTAAATGTACAATTTTACTGAAACCATCCACTGATGTTTAACCACATCACTACAATTTAAAGTAAAGCCACTAAGCTAATAGAGCGCAATAGTTGGGTTCTGTAAGTTTCAGAGGTGTATTAGTTTTTAACAAAAACGAATACACTAATACAAAAACAGCTCCAAGGTTGTTAATCAATGGTACACGCTTCTGTTGAAGCCATAATTCTGCATTATTTCCACTACTTTTTTTTAAAACCATGTTTAATAGTGGAAATCCTGGTTAAAAACAACTCAACCCATGATCCTGAAGAGAAGAGTTCCACCAATCAGAGATTCGAGGCAAACAAAGTGTGGCAAAAGTGCTCTGCAGCTACCATCCACTCCCATGACGGAGTGCGAATGACGCAATCAAGGCGGTCTTCCTACACTCTTAACTACTTATATAGTGGCAAATATCTAAATATTTAGCAATAAAAACATATATATCATTAACAATTCTTCATGGGATTGTAGTTAATTCCCTCCTTTAATACATTAGGTCTTGAAATCCCTATGGAAAAAATACTTCTGGTACCAATACGGCTGAAAAAGCGGGCGGGCAATGTTGCGCTCTAAACATTCTATTTGCAATTTTTAAAGGGGCCGGTTAACCAAAAATGTCAATTCTGGATGTTGTTCCAAATTCAGTTGACTTTGTTTTTCAACATGAGTGTGAGTAAATGTTGACAAAATGTTATATTTGGTTGAAATATTCCTTTTACATTGACATTGTTGTGACTTTTATGCTCCCATTTTTGCAGAACAAGGATCCGTGAACAACCTCAGGGTATCTGAGGAGACCACCAACAGTTTCCGTGTCTCATGGGGAGCAGCTCCAGGGGCCGTGGTGCGATATAGGCTCACGTATGTCCCGGTCCAAGGGAATACTGGCTTGCTAGAGACGGCAACAGCTGGCCCTGACACTACCATCGTTCTGCAGCAGCTTTACCCAGTCACCACCTACCGTGTCTCTGTGGCTGCCGAATACTCAGCAGGCGTTGGGCCTCAGATGCAAATTGATGGAACAACCAAAGAAGGTAATTAGAACAACCTAGCCATCTTTATCTTCTACCAGTTGTGTGATGAGCAGCAAGTGGAAGTGATCTTTTGAAGGAATGTTACCATAGGATCATGTGACGTTTTGTTTGGAGGTTTTCAGAGTAGAAACGACAGGTGGCAGATGTTTTTGTTTTACATTATATCACGTTCCCCAGAAAGTGTCTGTGAAGGTTTTCATTGGCCTTGGTAAAGAAAATAAAAAATTCAGAAAAAAATAATTTGTGAAAAAATAAAACAGATTTAATTCTTTGCATTTTTATTATTATTATTATTAATAATAACAAAACTGTTGTGAAGTCTGCATCAGCAAATGGGCACATCAAGGGTGCATAGCTGTCACAAAAGAGGTGCACATAAAATAAAAAATATATCGCCACAAGTCCAAATCAAGAGCACAATTTGGGAGAGGTATGTTTATTCAGGTCCTGCCAAAGTTATTAGTCAAAATGAACTGGATATCCATTTTTTAAAGACATTTCAAAAATCCAAGCGTTTGCATAATTTGTTGAGGATTCTTTCATGTTGTGACATCACCAGACTTGCAAATTGCCACGGGAGTCAATCCCTGAAGGAGTAAATCTGGGATTTCAGGAAACCGCTGGTGTAACGTCTTTGTGATGATTGGATGAGCAGCCTAAGATCTTACATAAATGGAAAATCCAAGCTTAGTTGATTTTGACTAAAACTCGAGCACATTTCCCATAATGTCTTGTGCTTACGGACTTGCTGAAGAGTTGGCTAAAAATGCCTATTTGCTCAGGCAATAGCTTGCGGTTCTTTATCATGGCTGAGAGCAGTTAGTGTCCAAGAATGAGCCAGCTGCATCGTAATGGCTGCCTACAGCCATGCAGCTGTTCTCTGTCCACATTTACTAGAGGCAAAGGATAAATCCCAGGGCAAGACTTTTCTCATTAGTTCAAGCCCTGTTTCTTAATGTGTTAGTCCAGAGTTTAATCACAGCATTGACTGCGTTCCAGTCCACGTTTCTTTGTTTTCTCACTCCCATTTCTCTTTATAGTTTCTTGCAGCATCACTAGGAAAGCATCAGTATTACAAACGTTTATACTTAATGTGAGGGATTTGAACAAACTTCTAACCTTTAGTATTAAACTGGGAAGAGAAATCGTCCTGGGATTTTACATGGCAACTGGCCCAACTGTTGAGTGGGGGGTTATCCAAAAGTTGTAGAGCAGAGGGGGTGTTCGCTGTCCTTTTCTGCATATCGTGGTCCGTTCTGCATAATGCAGCGGCTCATTGTTGCTTATCGCGAACCATTCTGCACATTTCGAGGCCGAACCACCGGCCCGCTAGGTTCTCCCGATGGCCATTACGCCCCTGATAAGCCACAAAAGTGCATTATTTTGTATTGAACCCTGAACATTGCTTGAAATTATTTTGCATTTGAAATTATTTTGATATTACAGTATTTTTAAGACAATTAAGCACATTTCCCCCAAACTATGAAATATGACCTGGACATGTTCCTGAGAAGTTGTTGTAGATTCACTAAAGCACAAAATTACTCAAAGGTGGGTGTGGTGATGTGGTTAAACATCAGGGTTGGGAAGTGGATGGTTGCAGTAAATCATGAGTCACCTCTGTGCCCTTGAGCAGGATGTTTGACTACTCCTGTACTTCACTATGGATAAAACGTCTGCTGATTGACTTAACGCATTATTTCAAGTATTTACACATACTCAGTTATCACATTAGCACTAAGGCTTCTGAGCACCTGAGGATATCAGTCATATCCCAATGATCCTCAAGAATAACACTTAAAATGTAAAAATGATTGATGTAATCAGTGTACTTCAGTGTAAAAGTCACACCAATTCCACCCTCTAAAAGTCATGCCAACACAGCGAGATTGTTCGTAATACCATTTAAATTTGGATCAACTGTGAAAGTGCTACCTTCAAAGGACTGGGGGCATTTTTAACATCAGTTCCTGTCAGAAAGGATTAAGAAATAGATTGAACCGAGCCAACTGATTCTATCTGTTCCTTTTGTTCCCTTTTGTTTTCCAACGCTGAAGCAAAGAAACTATGCACATTTCCCTTTCTTGGGATTTCAGGATGCCAGATTTTAAGATGCAATAACATGGATTCGGTATCCACTAATGACATTACCAGAAGCAAAGCTTGCCCGGGTCTGTTCAAGTTTAAACTAGGGCTGTCGATTTAACGCGTTAATTCGGGGCGATTCATTTTACCTAAAATTAATGCAATTAATCGCAATGCCCCCGGACCATAATAAGGAAGATTCCTGAGAAATGCAAGCTTGTAGTACCACCTGTTTACTCCAGAAAAGGCAGATAACTGATTCATTGGCAGATAGTTTTTAAAATGTATTTATTGAATGTAAAACAAAATCCCTCGTCTTTCCTTATTGTGATGGGCAGAGACCTAGAGGCTGCATGTGTCGAAAAAAGGCTAACTCAACAATCAATGGTTATTTAACCTCTTGATACAGGCCCCCTTTTTGAGCACAAACCATGAAAATTACACACCTGAATTTAAATGGTTTTATTTACGGGACTCTTTGGAGTATCTTTTGAAAGAAGACACTTTGGGCTTTATTTAATTAATATATGTTGTTATTTCTTAAAGTTAGAGAAGCTGAAGTTTATAGTAATGGAAATATTTTGTGCTGAACATGTTTTTATAATCTAAAAAACAATAATGAAAGTGCCAAGACAACCCAGAAATAAAATGTTCTCAAAGCCACGAGTCTAAAGAAGTTACGTTTCAAAAGATGATCGAACAGAAAATGAGGTTCCTGCAGCTTTTTTCTCTGTAAAATTGCTGGAAGCGTACAGAGTCAAATTAAGGCTCTGCCTTTCAAGACGACAGTAAATCTGACGGCACTGATCGGCTATTATGAATAAAACTATACCCCATTTTTAAAAATAGACTTTGGAGACGGGCTCATTTTGTTTATGAGACTCTAATATATAAAATCATATACAGTTTTACAACATGAATGCTGCTCAGATTGCAGTTTGTTGAAGAACGATGACGAAGGGTAATTCTTCCAGGCGAGATCTCATGTAAACAATGGAGAATATATCAATATTTCTCAGATTTATCATTTTATGGACAAAAAGTGCTATTGGATGTTTTTAATGAACGCTTGTCATGGACGATTGACCCGAGTGTGTTGAACTGGATTCATCTGGCGATCGTGTTTTCATAATAAAAGTTTTGATATTGCATGTTTTCATTTGTACTCCTGGCACAAATAACTAAATCACTGTTTCTGGAGGATTGCTATTGTGAAACAGAGATCGGATATCAATGTTGAACCCTTAGACCTTTGAAAAGATGTTTCATTTGTAAACATTAATTACATTTATAGATGTTAAATTATATATTAAATGTAAGCAGAGTGACGTCACCACCGCGTGCAGGGGAATTGCGTATCAACAGGTTAAATACCCATTTAATAATGTCTACGGTGCATATGTGTCTAGTATGTGTATATATATATATATATATACTGTATATAGAGGAATACGGCAGAATAAAGGAAAACGCTATCGTCAACTATCACCATAGATTTTTACAGATAACCGATCCAAAAGCAACTATCGGCACCAATTAATCGGTAAAACCAATATATCGGTCGACCTGTACTTGAAACCCAGAAAGAGAATGAGGCTTTTAAATGATCTCTTGAATAAATCTTTCTTCTTTGGAACGCAAAAGGAGATTGTTGACACTTTTTGATTATTTGTCTATTGACCAGTGGAAATCAAGCTCAAAAACTGTCCATACGAACTGTATGTTCAGAGGACTTTAAATACAGAGCATGAGTCACATAGACTACTTTCATGGTGGCTTTAAAATGCTTTTTTGTCCTAGTTAGAGCTTGAATGCCTCCGTATGTTTTGACAACAAAAAGAACCGCTTGAACATACCGTTAAACGTCTTTGGAAGAACAAAAGACCTACAGGTTTAGAAAAACAAGAGGATGAATAAACAATAGCAGAATTTTGGCAGAATAAGGTTTTCTGGGGAATAATTTCCGAAGCATTACGGACTACTTTCTGACAGTTGACATTTAAAATCTGGTTTGATTTATATTTTTCATCAGTCTGTTGGGATTGTGGGTTCTGAGCTAAATGAAGAACTTTAGCACAGATAGTTACATAATGAAGGAACTGTAAAGCTCCTCCCCACTTTGGAAGTAAAACATTCATCAAAACAATAACCGTGTTTCTTCCTTCACATCCTCAAGTGAAGACTTAAAGAGGAGATCGTGAAAGATTTCCGTTTTGTCCCCAATCTGAAATGACCACGTCCACTTGCAGACTGGAGAAGGCCTACAATCCCACATGTCTACGATTGTCTGCTAAGACACCTGCATGCGTTTTCAGTCAATTCATGTTATCTTAGTGCAAAATATTGACCTGTCCATGATTTCATGTTGACATAAATATCTCTTGCGTTTAAAAAGAAACGATCATGAGTATGGTAGTTAGAGTATGGTAGTTAGTTGAACAGCATGATTGACCTGAGGACCTTCCATCAAGTCTGTTATGATGCAGTTTCAAAAAGTGATCGACTTTCACCATGAACCTTGAATTCGCTGCTCTGATAATGTATGTCTGTGACCTCACTGGAGAACAACTTTGAAATTTAAATAAACTGTCCAGTTGAAAATTACACAAAAGGACTTGAACCAAATCAAGAGGTGCTTCCAACTGGATTCATTTGCATTATGTTGTTGCTGGAATAACACGCGGCCAATTAAAAGCGAGCCGTTTCACTTCGAAGAATATTATAGTGTTATACGTGGAAATCAGCTAGATCCAAACATGCCAAAAGGTTTCCTTCTCCTCCAACGTGTTTGCAGCACCTGGGTATCCTCAGAGGTGGATGGCTATTCCTGTCTACCATATGTCAAAGTACCTAATGCATTCAAGATGCTCTTGCTGTCCGGTACATGACCCCATAGATGTACGTAAAGAACAGATGAAGAAGACGACCAAAAGCTCTCCCAGCACCTGCGCATTCCCGCCGATTGACACAAGGTTAAACTTTAAAAAAAGGAAAACAGCAAGGAAAATTTACTGCTTGTGTATGGTTTGTCTCGGGGTTATATTTCTGAGAAGCACGGGATGGTGCATCTGCTTTTGTAATTGGAGTAACGGCTTTAAATGGATGCAAAAGATTGCATTTCAAGGCAGTTTTAGAAGCACAGTCAAATAAGATCCCGCTTTTTGGCTGCTTAAGAATCCTACAGAAATGCGTATGAAATTCACATGATGAGGAAAGATCTTTGACATCGCATTATTCAACAAGTTGTACTGTTTCCAATTTGTGCAAATTGTTGGGACTTATAGTCATAGTATGAGACAGAATGGGACAAAAATGGAAGGATTTAAGGATGATGGATGATTAGGGATTTGAGAAGCTTTCAGACATCCGTGGATGGTACTTTGATTGAGTTTATGTTGGCTTTGTTGGCGATTTGTCTTGCAGAATGAAACATGGGTTGGCAGCGATACCTTCTTCTGAAAAGTCTCAAAACCTTGAAGTTATTTTAAAGAGAAAAAAATAGAGAAGACAAATAAATCTATGCTACTCTAAGAATATGCATGTATGTGGATGATGAATGTGTACTGCTTACAAAAGTCACACTGTTGAGTTGATTTAAACTATGTGGCAGCATAAGTCAATTAGAGTTGACTACATCTGTCTTTACATCACTGAGAATGCCTGGAGATAATTTCTCCTGATGGTACATGAATCCAGCATGATGAATCAATCTGTGAATCTGTCCCATAATTAAACAAAAAGAATTTGGTCGACATATAATACAAAATATGGGAAGCAGATTGCTTAGAAAAGATTTTCCCAAGAAGTTTAGCTGTAATGAAAGATGTAACTAGTCAGAAAGCTGTTTAAAACTGTGCGGTGGCTTTCATGAGACCTCTAGGGGAAAGTGTGGTTGGGTGGGTGTGTGTTAACTTTAGTGTAAATTACTAGCTGTTCAGTTTTATTTCACACGAATGAATTATTGTTCGTTGCAGTCCTGTACACACTTGCAGCAATGACACCACAGACGTCATGAGAAATGGCCTGTCTGTCTCTTTAAATACACTGACTTTGCACTTTATTAGGAACACTATGCTCACTACAATTGTACAGAGCGGTTATCTGAGTTACCGTAGCCTTTCTGTGAGCTCGAACCAGTCTGGCCATTCTCCATTGACCTCTCTCATCAACGAGGCGTTTCCATCTGCTCACTTAATGTTTGTTTTTTTGGCACCATTCTGAGTGAACTCTAGCGATTGTTGTGCGTGAAAATCCCATGAGATCAGCAGTTACAGAAATACTTAAGCCAACGCATCTGGCACGAACAGTTATGCCACAGTCAAAATAACTGAGATTCACTGAAGCATTCACTGAAGCTCCTGACCCATATCTGCATGATTTGAAGAATGGTTGGCTGATTTGATAATTGCATGAATAAGTACGTGTACAGGTGTTCCTAATAAAGTGCTTAGTAACTGTAATGCATAGTGACATATGTATTGCGATATATTGTATTGAGAAATGCGTAACTACTATATATTTTATCGTGACACAGAAAGTATTGTGATATATTGTGTCATGACATGTAACGCAATATATTATATTTGATATGTAAAACAGATATAATGCTTTGTGAAATTTAATGCAATATATTGTATTGCGATATATGTATTGCGTTATATTGAATTTATATATGCATCACTATGTAATGTATAGTGATAAAATGTATCGCAATATATTGTATCATGACATACGTATCGTGATATACTGTATCGGGATGTGATGCGATACAAAGTATTGTGACTTGTATCAAGATATATTGTATCATGACATAATCGATATACTGTATGGGACATGATGCATATTACTGTATCAAGATATGTGTATCATGACATGATACAATATGTATTGATGTATCATTGTATATCGATAGTACATATATTGATACATACATCGACATGTATCAGATATATTATCATGACATATGTGATATACTGTATGGGGACATGATGCGATACAAATTATTGTGACTTGTATCAAGATATATTGTATCATGACATAATTAGTGTGATATACTGTATCGGGACGTGATGCGATACAAATTATTGTGACTTGTATCAAGATATATTGTATCATGACATAATTAGCGTGATATACTGTATCGGGACGTGATGCGATACAAATTATTGTGACTTGTATCAAGATATATTGTATCATGACATAATTAGTGTGATATACTGTATCGGGACGTGATGCGATACAAAGTATTGTGACTTGTATCAAGATATATTGTATCATGACATAATTATCGTGATATACTGTATCGGGACATGATGCGATACAAAGTATTGTGACTTGTATCAAGATATATTGTATCATGACATAATTATCGTGATATACTGTATCGGGACGTGATGCGATACAAATTATTGTGACTTGTATCAAGATATATTGTATCATGACATAATTAGTGTGATATACTGTATCGGGACGTGATGCGATACAAAGTATTGTGACTTGTATCAAGATATATTGTATCATGACATAATTATCGTGATATACTGTATCGTGACCTGATGCGATACAAAGTATTGTGACTTGTATCGAGATATATTGTATCATGACATAATTATCGTGATATACTGTATCGGGACGTGATGCGATACAAAGTATTGTGACTTGTATCAAGATATATTGTATCATGACATAATTATCGTGATATACTGTATCGGGACATGATGCGATACAAATTATTGTGACTTGTATCAAGATATATTGTATCATGACATAATTATCGTGATATACTGTATCGTGACCTGATGCGATACAAAGTATTGTGACTTGTATCGAGATGTATTGTATCGTGACACAAGTATCACGATATATTCTATCATGTAATGCAATATAATTAGTGTTGTCAGTTGATTACAAATTTTAAGCCAGATTAATCGCATCATTTGTTGTAGTAAATCGTGATTAATCACGTTTAAAGAAAGTGCTGAAACATATATACTTTTTTCTTGTCAAAATATTTTTTTTCATCTTAGGAAATAAAACAAAACAATATGTAGAAATATAATGCTTTAATAACATTTTCCAATCAAAGCCTTCCCCAATTTAAAGACAATGCACTAAAATTGCACCAATCCAATTAACATGAAATGTTAAAGTGGGAGGTTGACTAATTGAAAATAACTAGTCCCCACATAGGTTGAGTATTCAATGCAATGGGTGCTAAAATACCTTAAACTCTCATCCTCCACAATATTAATAAACCGGTAGACAGCGGCTATCCGCTTTGTTACAGCAATCGTGAAGCTGCGTTCAGGATTCACATAATTTGCCGCACACTGCTTTGAACTCACCATGAAATGCGTTTGCAAACAAAAACATCTCATTCTGCCTTTTGTGATAGTTAAGATCTTATGTGGTAATTAAAATGTGGCTTACATATGATGAAAAATACTTTTCAATTGCAAGTCCCATCTGGGCTTGTTTTGTACATCAAGCGGTGTTATGCATAATGTTTTTCACTGACAAGGAAGCGCTGTCAGAGATTTTTTTTTTTTACAGAAATAACAACTCGTATCGAAATAACAAAATGTATCGAAATATATTGTATCGTGACGTATGTATCGCGATACATTGTATCGAGGTATGTGTAATTGAATATTGTGTCGTGACATTTAACGCGATGTATTGCGATGATTGTATCGTGACATGTTTTGCAATATACTGTACGTATCGTATTTGTGAGGTGTTTGTCAACACGCAACCCTTTCTTATAATAGCTCTCAAATCTCCTTCAATTCAATGCAAAGTTTGATGCGATGACAACAAACGGGAACACAATGTTGCAATTCCTGGTGGGGCTCGAAATAGCAACCTTCCACCAACTGTCCTGAGCTTTACCCACATCACCCACCCTCTGATATCAATGATCATAAGTTCTACCTCCTTGCTGTATACTGAACACATTTTTGGTGTTACCATCAGATTTGGGTTCCCCAAGAGACTTAATAACCAGTGATGTGACGGACACCAGCTTTATGGTGTCGTGGACGGCTGCTCCAGGACGGGTGAGGGAGTATCATGTCCGCTGGAGGTCTCTCTTCTCAGGGGAGTCTGGGAAGAAGGTGGTGCCTGGAGATGTGACCAGCACACTGCTAGAGAATCTCACACCTGAAACACGCTATCAGGTGTCTGTGTCCGCTTCTTATGCCAGCGGTGATGGAAAAGCACTCATAGGGGAGGAGACCACTGATGGTACGTAAACCTATTGCTTCTTTGTTATTTGTATTAAAGTTTTTTCAGTTGTTCTTTGCAGCAATAAACTGTTGTATATGTATATGTTCTTGAGCTGACTTTGAGTAGACTGAAAAGTTCTTAATGTGACATTGTAGATTCTTTTAGATCAGTGCATTGGTTCTAGGCATCATTTTTTAACAGAGTAAAGCCGTCCTGTGTTCTTTTAAGCACCAGTATATGATGGATGGATTTCTAAAGAACCATGGGATTCTTCTATGGTACCATAGGACATAGAACCCAAAGAAACCAATTAAGATGAATGGCTGGTTGATGGAAACTAGAGGTTAGGGTTAGCTTAGGCTTAGATACAGTGGTTGTACTGTCACTAAGAGATGATTTCCAAAATAAAAATGTAAGTGTACAGTATGTGTGTTTAATGAGCTGGGTTGAGAGAGTGTTGAAAATCATTTGGTCCTTTTTTCCCCTTTTGGAGGAATAGAGCACAACATTTTAGAGGAAAGAGAAATGGTTCCGTAGATAATGCAGACTTCACAGGGCATGCACGTCTGTGCCTTAGGCTCAGCTGTTTTAAGTGCATCAATCAACAAACTTTTACTGCAGCCTGTGGCACTCAGTTTGAGAAAAGATATTTAAAGAAAATGAATGGAAAAGACAAAGAAAAATCTAAAAGGAAGGAAAAGCAAGAGGAATAAAGAAATAGAGAAAACAAAGGAATTTGTTTTTTATGCTTGGCATCGAATCTTGGTAAATCAAGTAAGTTTGTGTTTCAGTGCAGTAGTCACTTGCCCCTGAGTGGAAAAAGTGAGCTGATAACAACACGTGTTCAGTGAACATTACTGCTGATGAAAAGAACAGTTTTAAAGGGATACATGTGTGCAGGGCAACCCATAATATGTGCTATCTGGGATTTATTTTGGGGTTTCACATTCACCTCTAACGTTCTCCGTTTTCATTTCAGTTGTCAGGTTTACATTTATCAAAGACACTGAGGAACGTCTAATAGAATTTGATTTTTTTTTTAAATTGTACTTTTGCTTTGTCTTTTTGTAGCATCTACGTCTGGCAAAGCTTTAGTGGTGTCCGATGAAACTGAGAAAACCATGCGTGTGACATGGCTACCTGCTCCTGGCCTTGTGGCCAACTACAGGCTCACATATGTCCCTCAAGCTGGCGGTAAAGAGATGACCATCAAGGTTCCTGCCAATGTGACCACCACCATGCTGAGAAAACTGCAGCCTCTGACCACCTACGACATCACTGTACATCCCATTTACAAACGAGGAGAAGGAAAAGCAAGGCAAGGAGTAGGA
The DNA here is from genome assembly GCF_025860055.1 of Xyrauchen texanus. Lineage (NCBI taxonomy): Eukaryota > Metazoa > Chordata > Actinopteri > Cypriniformes > Catostomidae > Xyrauchen > Xyrauchen texanus. Next base: position 3,358,059 of record NC_068303.1, read on the forward strand.
ACCACACGTACGTTGGCCAATAATTCAAAGCCCATGAGTCACAGAATTGTACTAGTGCACTGTTGGAGTCAGTTGGCATTGGTTTAGCACTGATGAAACCAGAGTTTTAAGGAGAGGTGTACTATTACTTTTCTATGTGATCAGACTTATGATTTTCACCGGACGGGCAATGAAACAGGTGAAAAAAATCCCATAATGGGATTGAAGGAGGGACCCGAGTCATATCTAGAGAGCAGAATATCATAGTAAATTGGGGTGGGCCAGTAGGAAATGCCCTAGAAACCGAATAGCAATGCGCTAAAAAACACCCATACCATCCAAGCATTGTGGCTAAAAGTTGTGCACATGCATCCACCACTTATGTTTTCTTCAGAAAATGTGAGAATCTGGTTTCCCTTTTTTCATCCTGTATGAATTACTGACCAGTCTGCATGAAAAGTGAATTACTGTATTTCCATAGACCACTAGTGCTTTTAAATAAGTGTATCTTGTGTGGATTTATGTTTATCTCTATGCTGATATTGTTGCATCCTCTTTGTCCTGCAGTGTCACAATATAAAGCCCCAAGAAACCTGCAAACCTCTGAGCCCACCAAGACGAGTTTCCGTGTGTCTTGGGACCCCGCTCCTGGTGCTGTACGTGGGTACAAAGTCACGTTCCATCCCAGCGGTGATGACATTGATCTGGGACAACTTCTTGTTGGACCTTACGACAACACAGTCGTTCTAGAGGAACTAAGGTAGAACTCCAAAGTTTAGCATGAACATTAGATGTTTCTCTACATAAAGATAGATTTGAGACATGTGGTTTGAATTTTGTTCTTTGTTCACAGAGCTGGAACTAAATACTCCGTGGCTGTTTTTGGAATGTTTGATGGAGGTCAAAGTATGCCTTTGGCTGGAGAGGAGAAGACCACCCTCTCTGATGAACCCGAGCCTCCTCCTGTTGAGCCCTCAGGTACAATCTCAGCACATCATACAAAAAAATATAATTATATTATTTATCATTAGCATACACTTCATAAAAGGAAACAACAGTTTATTCTTAGCGTACATTCTGCTATTAACCAAATGCTAGGAACGAACCGTATTAGCATAGCTTTCTGCTAGGAATTAACTGTTTACTGTTAGCACAACCTTCTGCTAGGAACGAACCGTTTATTGTTAGCATAACTTTCTGCTCAGAATGAACCGTTTATTGCTAGCATAACCTTCTGCTTGGAACGAACCGTTTATTGTTAGCATAACTTTCTGCTGGGAACGAACCGTTTATTGTTAGCATATATTTCTGCTAGGAATGAACCATTTATTGTTAGCATAACTTGCTGCTTGGAATAAATCGTTTATTGTTAGCATAACTTTCTGCTAGAAAAGAATCTGTTATTGTTAGCATTTCTGCTTGGAATGAATCGTTTATTGTTAGCATTTCTGTTTGGAATGAATCGTTTATTGTTAGCATAACTTTCTACTAGGAACTAACTGTTTATTGTTAGCATAACTTTCTGCTAGGAACAAACTGTTTATTGTTAGCATAACTTTCTGCTAGGAACAAACTGTTTATTGTTAGCATAACTTTCTGCTAGGAATGAACTGTTTATTGTTAGCATAACTTTCTGCTAGGAGCTAACATTTATTGTTAGCATAACTTTCTGCTAGGAATGAACCGTTTATTGTTAGCATAACTTTCTGCTAGGAATGAACCGTTTATTGTTAGCATAACTTTCCGCTAGGAAAAAACTGTTTATTGTTAGCATAACTTTCTGCTAGGAAAAAACAGTTTATTGTTAGCATAACTTTCTGCTAGGAACTAACCATTTATTGTTAGCATAACTTTCTGCTAGGAATGAACCGTTTATTGTTAGCATAACTTTCTGTTAGCAACGAACCATTTATTTTTTGCATAACCTTCTGTTAAGAATGAACCATTTAATGTTAGCATAACTTTCAGCCATGAACCAACAGTTTATTTTTAGCATCAATTTCTGCTAGGAACCAACAATGTATTCTTAGTTTATTCCAATTTGAAAATTAATTTTGAACATAATTTTCACATTGTTTGATTAGACTGTTAACTAAAATTAACATGTAACATTGCTGTAATTACATGCTACTATTTACATTTTTTGTTATTGCACATGTTCTGTTGTTTCACATCATTTTAAATCTAAAATAGGCAATATACAGTGGATACTCTACAACAGTATGCAGCACGTTTTTTAACTTTATGGTAATATTGTCCATTGGACTCCAAGTGGAGATGAATCTTTAGGGGGCCGTTCACACAGAACACATTTTTCAAGATGCAGTGTCAAGTTAAAAATAACTTTAACTTTTAAAAACGTGTCTCAAGACACCTGTATTCTGTTCTACAAGTCACATTTTAAAGCCAAAGAAGGTGTGTCTCAAGGCTATGTTTAAAATAATTTGGTGAATGGGTTTTAACAGTAAAGAAGTGTCTAGACTTGGCCAAGCAGAAATGGTTAGTATGTCAAGATAGAGGTATTAATGATTTGTTGTGTGTCTTTGGCAGCACTGGTAGCTAGGAACTGTTCTTGACTTTTATTCTGGCAGCTATTGGCAGGTGGTGTAAAGATTTGAGTGTCGTCCTAACATGAAAGAATGTCCAGAGGTTAGTTGTGCAGCAGTGTTGGGTTGCTGAGTCCATCGGGAGTATACTGCAGTCATTTAGTTGAAACATGACTATAGTGAACAGAGCAAAGGTGAGTTTATGGCAAGATGGGACAGTTGGCGGTGAGTCGGTCATCAAGCATGACCGTAGGGTTCTTAAAGTCAACATGCAATCAAAATGGACCCTGTTTACTTTCTTAGTACACGTTCCTGATCCTGTGATCCTGTTTTATAATTTGTTTTGGCTATGAAATAACATACCTTTATAGTTGATGCCACCTAAGCCATGGCGTTTATTGGTTAATGTTTCAAACAGCTAGGCCAGGATTTTTCCCAGCGTTTTCTCGTCTGATTTTATGGGAAATTCTGCTGAAGGTATTTAAACACATCCAAATGGGTTCAATGGAGCTAAAAGTACTATACTCTTAACCCTACTATTATGTTTTCCTCCATATTATGGGATAAGAAATGGGTTCCATATGTTTCATATTGACTTTAAATGCATAGGGTGTAGACAGTATGACCTTCCCCTGGGATACACATACTGTACACAAAACAATGGTGAAAGACACTAATTAAGGATGTTTTTTTTTTTTTTTAAACTGGCTAGTGGATAACACAATTTGTTGGAACATTTGTTTTATTTTTGTTGTTCTTTAATTGTCATTCCTCCATATCATCAGTTGAAACCCAGCCAGATTCCACGATTTCAAGTCATCAGTAAAACAAACTTTCTATCTCACCCTGTCGGAGTACTAGGCCCTCCTTGTGTCTGTCTGCTCTTCGTTTTCTTTTTCTTTCAACATTGTGTGAAAAGTTCATGGAAAAAAATTTCCAGTTAGGGGTGTCTCACAGATGGAAGGGAGAGATTATTTCAAAGGAATGCCATGGAATAGCATTGAATGTTCTGGTTTTCCAACAAAACCTTGAGACACAGCGATGGAGGGAAGCCTTTCTGGAAAGCCATGATCACAGCTAGAAAGCCAGTATGAGCAGTCTGACTATTGGAGTTAAATAAATGGTGGTGTTATTTCTGAATTTAATGGTTTTGAACATGTACAACTAATTTCAGCTAAAACTACTTGTCTCTTTTAAGATTCATACTTTGCACACTCTCAAAACATTTTAATCACTTATTCAAACAATGATTTAGACTTACATTAACTGCAATAACCGCTCTAGGGGAGACCGAGGCTAGTTGTTACACTTTATACTCCAGCGAGTAATTCTGAGGGTAGGTTTATTCATACACATATATATTTGGATAGTGACACAAAATGTTGGCATTGTACTCCACCTCAGTGGGTTTGAAATGAATAAATCAAGACGTGTTTGAAGTGCAGGCACATATGTTAGTGGTCTACCAGCCCTAAACAGCTTAGCCAAGATGGTCTACAGGTCGAAACCAGGTACCCTTGGCTGGTAGTCTAGCTGATCGACCAGCTTGGTCCAGGTAATGACCATAAATAATCAGCTAGAAACCATGTAAAACCAGCTGGTTTCACTGGATTTTCCAGTGGGGATCATGTTCCACCTCATTTGTCTCCTATTTTATAATTTATGTTTGTGGATAAATCTCCATTTCATAAGATGTTTTTCACTTGCAGACCATTTGTGAAATTGTCAAGAGAGATCTCCAGATGCGCTAGTTTCAGTTTGGGGGCTGAGCGTTTCACAATAGGTACCTGGAGCTCCGTGAAGTTCTGCGAAGGTGGAATGAGCAAAAGCACTTGGAGAGAAGACATACACTCATGTGTCACGAAGGACTACTTTGCTTTGTTCATTAGAACAGAATCCATGACGATTCCAGGAAAATGGTCTCCAGGGCCGAATGCCAAAGGAGATTTGGATACAACACAAGACTTGAAGATTCAAAGAGAAAAAGAGCTAGAAAGAGCTTTGTGAAAATACTTGGTTGTTCCAAGAAATAAAATTAAAATAAAAGTCTTGGATAAAAGCGTGATGTTTATTAAGTTATTGTGGTGTAAATTTGTGTGGATTCCTCTTTATTTGCTGTGAGCGTGTAAACAGTTATAATTTTCCTTTTTCCATATCTTTCTCACTGAACTTTGTCTGACATCAGTGAATATCCAATAACCTCTCAGGCGAGCTTCACTTGGCATTTCTCGCTGCATAACTCTGGTGTTTTTTGCTCACAGATGCTCAGTGTAAGACTTCAGCCAAGGCTGATATCGTCCTGCTGGTGGATGGATCCTGGAGTATCGGCCGTTTGAATTTCAAAACAATCCGAGCTTTTATCAGTCGCATGGTGGGCTTCTTTGACATCAGCCCAGACAGGGTTCAAATCGGCAAGTCTTCAAATGCTTCTGTTTACTTCGGTTTAAGATATATGAATGGTATATTTATAGACAAGGCCAAAAGCATCTGGACACAATATGTCAGCTTTATGCTTGCCTTCATTTTGAGTTATTACCAGGAATCTTCTCAATAGTATTAAAAATGACATGTGCTTCTCTCTCAGGTTTGGCTCAATATAGCGGGGATCCCAAAACTGAGTGGCATTTGAACGCCCATTCCACTCGTGAATCCCTGCTAGAAGCGGTATCCAACTTACCCTACAAAGGCGGAAATACAATGACTGGTATGACCCCAATACATAACTGCAGTATAATTTACAATTATTACTTATTATTTCAATAAGAACGGCAGTCATATCTTGTAGTTGCACAAATCCTAAAATTGTTAATTTAACCTCCTGAAAACTGCATTTATAAGTGAATTGTGGATATTATGCACCTCTACTGGCACCAAACAGAATTGCAAAAATGCAATTACTAACCAGGTTTCCCAGACAATTTTCCCTGTCTTCCATTTTTCAAAGAAAAATCATTGGTTAAGCCAGAAGTTAACATGTTGGACTGCTCGAACAAACAGGGAAATGTTTTGAAAGTGCCACCATGTTTACTCAACTTACAAATGGTTTGCTTACAGTTGACTCAGCAACTGTCTCGTACATACTGTAGCATACAGCCAAATTGAAGCAAAATTAAACAATGGTCAGTATTTACACCTTTTTATTTTATAATATCACTTATAGGGGAATAAACAACAAGCCTGTTACATTGCATTAAAGCTAATGAAGGTATAATGCACATAGACGCTCTCTATGATGAAACCAACTTGCATCTTATGTCTTTCCAAAGGTATGGCCTTGAACTACATCCTCCAGAACAACTTCAAACCAAATGTGGGTTTAAGACCCGATTCTCGTAAGATTGGTGTCCTTGTTACAGACGGCAAATCTCAGGATGAGATTGTATTAAATTCTCAGAAACTGCGTGACTCAGGCATTGAACTTTATGCAATTGGTAAGTTCTTCTCCTGAATATGCAGTCATTTTCTTATTAAACTTGTTGGCCATTACACAAAGCATACTAAAACTCACAATTTTAACCACCCTGCTAAAATTTAAGTTTGCATAACAGAAAGAGATACTCAACCTAGAGTTCCAAAGCATCTCAGAAAATTTAATTTGGCTATATTGTAGCCCAATCTGTATCTGGTTGACCCAGTTGAAGTTTGAGATCTGTCCATGGTCTCTTTTTGGCTCCTAGGTGTAAAGAATGCAGATGAAAATGAGTTGCGATCCATTGCCACCGACCCTGATGAGATCCACATGTACAACGTCAACGACTTCTCTTTTCTGTTGGATATTGTGGATGACCTCACCAACAACCTCTGCAATAGCGTTAAAGGCCCAGGTGAGTCGCGGTTGAGTCTATATTAAACTCGGAAGGGGTTTGAAAGAGATGTATTACTGGCCAGGCTAACACAATTTGACGGTTTAGGCCAGAAACTCTATGCAGGTATGCAAGCGCAGACTTAAAATGCTTGTCCATTGGAAGTCTAAAAAGTTCATGGAAATTAAATCTAATAAGTCTTGGATATTTCTGTAGTAGGGGTGTGCAGCGAAGCCATTATCTGTATATGTAGCTACATTTACATTTATGCATTTGGCAGATGCTTTTATCCAAAGCGATTTACAGTACCCTTATTACAGGGACAATCCCCCTGAAGCAACCTGGAGTTCAGTGCCTTGCTCAAGAACACAATGGTGGTGGCTGTGGGGATCGAACCGGAATACAATATTTAGTTGTCTGGATATTGCTCATATGTTTGGCTTGATCACAAACTGTTATATTGTGTTGCTTTTCTCCATGACTCAATCGGACTGGGTCATGAATCAGTCTGAATGATTCATTAGTGAATCAGACTGAATCCATCCATCCATCCATCCATCCATCGTCAACCGCTTATCCTGTGTACAGGGTCGCGGGGGGCTGGAGCCTATCCCAGCTAACATTGGGCGAAAGGTGGGGGACACCCTGGACAGGTCGCCAGTCCATCGCAGAGACTGAATCCAAATGATGTTTAAAATACTTGTCTAGTAATCACAAATGACTGGAAAGGTCATGGAAATGAGATCTTGCTCAGAATGACACATTTTTGTGTTGAGCATTGATGCAATTCAGCACACAACACCTCATGAAATCAAGCTTGTGTAGATTATATGCGTAGAGTTTCAGTCCTAGAATGCAAATCTAGATTCACTCCTACAGAACACTAATAGATACAGACTAGAATAAAGAAACCAAGAACTCCTGAAGCTCAATGCTTTTGGCTCAGCTAAACAGCTTGAAATCTTGCCAACCATTGATGATATTGCATTCTCATTTTGCCAGATCTTTTTTCTATACTAATAATCTCGCTGACAGGATAGGAGTGCCAGAGCTCAGATTTTTCCTCTGGGAATAACAGTGATTTACCGAACCCTGAAAGTGTTGATATAACCCACTTAACATTTTGCAAGAAGCTAATATGCGTGAGGTAGATTTGCACACTCAGTGTAACCTGATTTGGGAGCTGTTGGACTCCACGACTCACATTTTTCCATTGCTTTTCGTGATCAAGGAGGCGGCCCAGGGACACCCACTGACCTAGTGACTTCAGAGGTGACACACTACTCATTCCGTGCTACATGGATGCCACCTGATGAGCCAGTGGAGAAGTTCCGTATCGAATACGTACCGGCCACTGGAGGAACCCCTGAAGTGGTGAGAAATAGAAATGGAGCCTAATCTACAACTCCAACTCTTATTCAAAAGAATGGACAAATTCATACTGCATTTGTAGATTCTGTGTCTGCCTACATAGGGAGTCACCTTCAAAGGCAGTATCCTAACCATCGTGGAACCTCATAAGTGACTGATTTGAAAAGCCCTTTATTGGTAGTAACTCACAAATAATATAAGTTAAATATCTTAAAATGCTGTCTAGGTAGGCTCCCTTGCTTCCTAGTTAGGGAATGGCTTAACCTCCAGTGTGTTGTCTGTCTGCACTGGTCTCAGAACAGTTTGAAATGCACCTTACTGTATATAGGATACTTTAAGGAAATTAGCCTATAGTCCATGTACTTGGTCATTGTGTTTAACAGCGTGCCGTTTTGCAATAAATCGATGACATTTTTAAAATGGCGAATGCGATGAAACTAGAGACTCTACCCTCTTGACAAAAACAGGTTTTAATGTAAAAACATAATGAGGTTTCTTACTGGGTGGCCTGGGTTGCTCAGCGAGTATTGACGCTGACTACCACCCCCTGGAGTCGCGAGTTTGAATCCAGGGTGTGCTGAGTGACTCCAGCCAGGTCTCCTAAGCAACCAAATTGGCCCAGTTGCTAGGGAGGATAGAGTCACATGGGGTAACCTCTTCATGGTCACGATTAGTGGTTCTCGCTCTAAATGGGGCACGTGGTAAGTTGTGAGTGGATCAGTAGAGTAGAGTAGCGGAGAGTAGCGAGTCTCCACATGCTGTGAGTCTCCACGGTGTCATGCACAGGGAGCCACGTGAAAAAATTCACGGATTGACGGTCTCAGAAGCGGAGACAACAGACACTTGTCCTCCACCACCTGGATTGAATTGAGTAACCGCGCCACCACAAGGACCTACTAAGTAGTGGGAATTGGGCATTCCAAATTGGGAGAAAAGGGGTAAAAAAAAGAATAATATTGCACATCTTACCAGATGTAATTTTGTTGCCGTTTCTAGCAAAGACAAACTCAGCTGAGATCGGCGCCATGTCGTTTTGTCACATGACTCGGTGCATCGAAAGTTGAACCTTTTAATGACATCCTAGAGTCTCCTGAACTGAGATCAGTAGGTTTAAATGAAATGAAATTACGCATAGCCTATATCTAAGCCAAAATGTAATTTTCACGCATATGGATGTGGGGTCTCAGGAGGTTAAATTAAACAGAACAGCTTTTACGTAATATGCATTTAAAGTTCTGCAGTGTCTCGTATTTTAATGTACTGTATAGACTGAGTGTATATGGAAAGTTCTATGTGCGTTAAGCATATTAAGGATCAGTTTTGTGAAATAAACTCGATGGAATGTTCCATAAATCTTACTAAACAATCCTGCCAGCACCCACGCTGGATTCCCAACCTCTTTGAACCGCAACTTCAGAGAAATATTTTCACATCACCACATGCCTCACAGTTTCTCTCACTGACCATGTGTAACCATCTCTCCTGATTATGTTTACAGCTGCTTGTTGATGGCGAAGAAAACACAGTTGTCCTGCTCAACTTGACCCCCATGACCGAGTACATTGTCCATGTTTTTGCTGTGATCGGTGAGCAGAGCAGTGAGCCATTGAAAGGAACTGAAACCACATGTAAGTTCAGCAGATCTTTACCTCAGCTTCTGTTTATCTTACTAGTTCTCCTACTGTTCATCTTATCTGCCAATAAAGTTAATCTCATCTGCCAATAAAACTCACTAAATGTCTTCATCTTCCATTTTTAAATTCTCTATACTGTAGCTCTGTTCCAAATTCTTCAGAGCTACCTAATTTTTGCTGTCTAAATAATGTAGGAAAAGGCCACGCTTTAAACGCTAGACACAATACCACGAAAAGAACAGAATGCAGGTGTCTGGAGACGTGTTTTTAACAGTTAAAGTTCTTTTAACTTGACACAGCATCTTAAAATGTTGCGTTCCAGCACAAGACACTTTAAAAACAGCAAGATGTGGCACAATGGTCAAAGATGTCTGTCTAGCCTAGCGCATGCTTACATGGAAAAACAGCAAACAATGCAGATGGACGGAAAAACCCGCCCGGTGTGAACACCCCCTTAAGGGACTGTTTTGAAACCCTCTATGTTGGCATCAAGTCAGTTAAGGCTAACTTCACTAACCCAGACAACTGATGAAACACCGACTTCAAGTGTATGTGAGCACAAATACTTCTAGTTATCTCAATTTCACAAATTGTTTCATTCCGAAATAAGTCAAAAAGCATTCTCAGCTTTGCCACAAGGGGCACTATAGTTGGTAAAACTGTGTGCTAAGTACGTACAATGGGCAGTAGGCTTCTAATGCGTTGGCCAAGTAGTATGTTTTGGGCCTAAAAATGCTGTCTAGCTAGGTAACTCACTAGCATTTGAAACGGAGCCAATATAAAACCTCTAAAAAGCCTAAATAAAAAGAATTAGTGCAGCTTCTAAAGCATAAAAATGTAACACTGGTTTCCAAAGCCCAAATACATAACAGCTGTAAACATATGGGATGTGGTCTGATTGAGGATCGACAAAGACAACTTGAATCATTTTTTGCTGATTTAAAGTAAACAGAACTTTTTAATGGGCCATTCTCAATCTTTTTTATGTTTCTCGCTATAGTGTTTATGATCTACATTACAAGATCGTGCCATTATAAAGAGAGGCTTAAAGTTTTGTCAAGAGTCACTTGAAAGCAGTAATCTTCCGTGGTCATTGTGGCTTTCGCTTTATGGCCATTTTATGTTCCTGTGTTACCACCGCACATCCATTCACGAGAACTCTCAACGGTTTCTTTTTCATTCTAATTGTGACTGTTTTGAATGTGCTAAAATCTTCAGTGTACCACACTGCTGATATTAAAGATCAAAGGCTATCCTCTATTACATTTCTGCATACTGAATACTCTGCAGTATCTACTCTATACAGCCTACTTTTAAATAAAGTAAAACGTATCGGTTACCTAACGTAACCTCGGTTCTCTCTAGATGAGGGAACGAGTATTGTGTAAGCTAGCTTACGCTACGGGAAAGATTCATCTTTTCTGAGATATTGAAGCCAAAAAATGATCCTTAATTTTTGTATCCATTGTCAGCGCAGTCGCGGCAGCTGCAGGCCTTGAGCCGGGCTAGTTAGCGAGCTCATAGGTTGCTCTGTGGCAACTGCTGCAGCCTATAGACGAGCTTGGGCGAACTCGCATCCAATGAGAGGCGTCCGGCGCTCACTGCATCAAAGCCCGCCAAAATGGGCGTGACTAGAGTGCATATAAGCGTAGTTCGTGAGGCTGGAACCCTGGTTTTCATTGACTGAAGCGAAAAGTCGCTCGTGGCGCGAGCACGGCCAGCTACGCAATACTCGTTCCCTCATCTAGAGAGAACCGAGGTTACGTTAGGTAACCGATACGTTCTCTTACGAGAGGTTCTCTCGTATTGCGTAAGCTAGCTTACGCTACGGGAACCCATTGTCAACGCTGTGCGCGCCAAGCATCCACTGTATGAGCCCCAGGGAATTAAGGGGGGACCCGGGGGAGCCCTTATGAGTGGGGAAAAAATATTTGGCCGGCAAGAATGCGGGTCATTGATTGTGTAATACATAAGCACATAGTGGGAAGGGAACGACAGAGCGGCGGTGCCGGTCTGTGTGGAATGTGTCCCATCAGTGCAGCTCACCAGGGGAGCTGTAGCGTATTAAACCGCTAGTAGTTTTGCCTGCAGAGCGGGCACTTCCATATTGTAAAATCTGACAAAGGTGGTGGGGAAGTCCATCCCGCTGCCACACATATGTCGTGAATGGAAATCCCGCTGGACCATGCCCACGAGGATGCCATGCCTCTAGTGGAGTGAGCCCTAATGCCCAACGGGCATGGCAGGTCTTTTGATGCGTATGCAGCAGCAATAGCGTCCACTATCCATCTAGATAGTGTCTGTTTCGAGTGGCGAGACCTTTGGTGCACCCTCGAGCGAAACGAAAAGCTGCTCAGAGCGTCTGAAAGCAGCGGAGCGCGCAGTATACAATCTCAGTGCTCTGACCGGGCAAAGGAGATTGGCGTCGCGTTCGCTATCGGGTGCTGGCAGCGCCGATAGGGAAATGACCTGTGCTCTGAAAGGAGTACCGATCACCTTGGGAACATAGCCGTGTCTAGGCTTTAAAATGACCTTGGAGTCACTTGGTCCAAACTCAAGACACGCAGCTCTGACAGACAGCGCGTGAAGGTCTCCCACACGTTTGACTGATGACAGGGCAGTCAGAAAAACGGTTTTGAGTGAAAGGTATTTCAAATCCACGGATTGAAGTGGTTCGAAAGGGGGCTTTCATAGTTTCGAGAACTATAGAAAGATCCCAGATAGGAACCGATGGAGGCGCGGGGGTTCATCCTTCTAGCTCCCCTGAGGAAGCGGATGACCAGCTCGTTTTTACCCCATGACTGGCCGTGCAGGGGTTCAGCGAACGCCGCAACGGCCGCCACATACACTTTGAGCGTGGATGGGGATCTGCCCTTATCCAGCAGCTCTTGTAGAAATACGAGCAGCGACGACACCCCACATGTCCGCGGGTCCAGGTCTCTGTCGGTGCACCATTTTGAGAACACAGACCATTTTGACGCATAGAGTCTTCTCGTGGAAGGGGCTCTAGCGTGTATGATGGTGTTTATTACTCCTTCTGGCAGAGCGACGGGTAGTCGTTGATCACCCACGCATGCAGCGCCCAGCGCTCTGGGTGGGGATGCCAGATTGTGCCGTGAGCTTGAGAGAGGAGATCTGCTCTCACTGGGATGGGCCACGGCGCTGTCAGTGACAGCTGCGTAAGCCCGGGAACCATGTCTGATTCTCCCAACGTGGGGCTATGAGGAGCACCGAGTGACGCGTTTCCCTGATCCTCTGCATTACCTGTGGCAATAGCGAGGCGGGAGGGAAGGCGTAAGCGGGCGTCTGGGCCAGTCCTGGGCCAGCGCGTCCTCGCTTTCAAGAAAAATATTGGGCAGTGAGAGTTCTCTTTGGACGCAAAGAGGTCTATCTCTGCTCTGCCGAATAGGTGCCATAACGTCTGGACTGTTTGAGCGTGCAGGGACCATTCCCCTGGGGGAATATTGTCTCTGGACAGTCTGTCCGGGCCGTCGTTCAGGTGGCCTGGCACGTGCATCGCCCTCAGCGAGCGCAGGTGGCACTGGGACCAACTCAGTATGCGTTTCGTCAGATGGAAGAGGTTCCTGGATCTGACACCGCCCTGACGGTTTAGGTAGGATACCACAGATCTGTTGTCCGAACGGACCAGGATGTGGTGACCCTGAATGACCGGGAGAAAGCGCACGAGCGCGTACTCGACCGCTATCATTTCCAGACAATTTATGTGAAGGAGCTTTTCCTGAACTGACCATAGGTCGAAAACCGGAGAGCCCTCGCAGACCGCGCCCCAACCCGTGTTGGACGCCGTCTGTCGAGATGACTTTCGGCGAGATACAGCTCCCATTGTCACTCCCCGCTGATACCATCCGCCACTGTCCAGGGCTGCAGAGCTGATATACAGGTCTGAGTCACCTTGATGGGCTGGCGGCCTGTGGCCCAAGCCCGGCGAGACGGCGGGTGTTTAGCCAATGCTGAAGCGGGCGATGTGCAGTAAACCCAGCTGAAGTACTGCTGCGGCTGAGGCCATGTAACCTAGCACTCTCTGGAATTTCTTCAGAGGCGTGAGGCTGTTCATCTGAAAAGATGCGGCTAGTCAGCTGAACACGGCGTCGTGCGCTGTGTAGATAAGCGAGCCATCATTGCCACGGAGTCTAGTTCTATTCCCAGGAAGGAAATGGTCTGACTGGGCTGTAGTGAGCTATTGGTCCAATTGACTGCAAGACCCAAACTGTTCAGATGGCTGAGGAGAACTGCTCTGTGAGACAGAAGCTCCATATGTGACTGAGCCATAATCAGCCAGTCGTCCAAATAGTTCAGAATTCTCAAACCCTGACTCCGCAGGGGTGCGAGCGCCGCATCCATGCACTTCGTGAAAGTACGGGGTGCTAAGGACAGGCCGAACGGAAGGAAGGTGTATTGATAAACCTGGCCGTCGAAGGCGAATCTCAAGAATGGCCTGTGACGGGGATTTATCTGAATCTGAAAGTATGCATCTTTCAGATCGAGAGAAATAAACCAGTCCCCCTGGTGCACATGCGCGAGGAGTTTCCTGATTGTAAGCATTTTGAACGGTCCTTTTGCAAGCACCTTGTTCAAAACCCTGAGATCTAATATGGGTCTGAGGCTGCCTTCATTGACTCTGACGCTCGAGCGGTTCGTAACCGCTTTATGAGAGCGTGCTCTGATAGGGGCACGGGATGTGTTATGCTTGTGTGTAGGGGCGAACACTGGGTTGTGGGCACTTTTTCTACACATAAGACATGTTTGCTCTTTACAAGATTTATTTGGGTCGCCGTGAAAACGGCGTTTGAGTGCAGGCAAGCGGGCAGTGTCACTGGCTTGTTGGCTGCTAAATTCACCACTGTAGTAGCCTGAGAGAAGGGGACTGACAGGGGGCAAAGCTTTGACGGTGGTCCGGCCGCGGCGGGACTGAGCCGTCGTTTGTTCAACAAAGTTAGGAAGACTTCGGTTGCTCTGGTTTCAGCGTTACCTTAAATCGAGGCCCGCGGGGCGGCAGTCTGCGGCGGCTGTCTGAGCGCGATCGAGGGCAGCCGCCCTATCGACGCTGAGAAGTCTGAGTTTGTTGAACTGGGCGCTGTGAAGAGGCTCGTGCAGGAGGCTGATCACGTGAGCGGCCTGCAGAGGAGCTAAGCGCGACGCGGCAGGAAGAGGTTCATGGCTTGGGTGGCTTTCTGGACTTCTGAGAAGCGGTCAACAATGCCACTCACCGCGGAGCCGAAGAGACCGGTCGGAGAGAGCGGTGCGTTGAGGAACGTGGAGCGCTCTGCTTCTCCCATGTCGGCTAGTGTTAGCCATAAGTGTCTCTCGGTCACAGTCAGCGAGGCCATGCACTTCCCTAGAGCTTGGGCTGCAGCTTTGGTAGCGCGAAGGGCGAGGTCTGTCGCGCCGTAGATCAGTAACAGCCTCTGGGTGCCTGCCTTTCTCATCCCACTCCCGAAGAAGGTCTGCTTGTAGGATCTGTAAAACGGCCATTGAGTGCAGAGCAGATGCGGCTTGGCCGGGCGGCGGAATAGGCGCGGCCAACATAGGCGGAAGTCGCTCTGCAGGCCTTAGACGGGAGCACAGGCTTGGAACGCCATCTCGCGGAGGGCGGACAAAGGTGTGCTGCTACCGAGTCCTCAACCGGGGGATGGAGGAGTAGCTCTCTCAGTGGCGCCGGTCCACCGACGCGAGAGAGGTGGAGACGTTGGAACGGATCCTGGCTGAAAAAGGAGCGTTCCACGACTTTGCAAGCTCTGAATGTAATTCCGGCAGGAAGGGAGCGGCCCGGGCCGCGGGTGTAGAGCGGCGATGGCTTTGAAGAAAGCAGCCGTCGAGTCTGTTGGGTGCCTGCTCAGGGGCGGTGACCACTCGAGCCCGAGGCGGTCGACGGCCTGTGTGAGGAGGCGTGTTAACTCCCTTCGACTCGGCGCGGGTCCTGCTGGATTCCTGGGCCGAGGAGGAGGCTTGGGAGCCTGACCACTCCTCGCTGTCCGAAGCCATGATGGAACAGCGGCCCTTATCCTCTGCCTCGTCATCCGAGATGGCAGCAGTCGCGGCCGCTAGGTGGCAACTGCGGCGTCCCGAGGTGCGGGGAGGGTGAAAGCGATGCTCGAGGGAGAGGCTCCGGCGAGGCAGTCGCTTCAACCACAGTTTCCGGCAGCCTTTGTGAGCAGCGCTTCTTCCTGCGCGGCTGAAGGTAAGGCGGCGTGGCGGTTTCTGCTTTGAGCGCTCGAGTCGAGCCCGCAGAGTCAACATCGGTAGCTCCTCGCAGAAATCGCATCCGCCCTCAGTGAGGGCGAGCTCTACGTGCCCCAGTCCCAGGCAGAGAGCGCAGATGATGTGGCGGTCTCCTGTGCTGAGAAGGGCGCGACATGAGGCGCAAGTGGAGCGAGGCATCTTGAAAAAGACGCTCGTACTCTTTTGTGAATAGTTCGTGAGAACTAGCTTGCTGAATAAAAGGATACGTCGTCGGATGGCGTAGCTTCGCAGGATGGCTGAAGGTGGCTGAGACGGCCGGCTTCTTCTAGCGCTGTTCACGCTTGCTTGATGCCCCTCGAACGGCGACGCGGCTTCCAGGTCAGCGATCGCGAAGAGCTTCGCTGAAGAGATGAAAATCAGGGTTCCAGCTCAACTAGCTATGCACTCTAGTCAGCTTTGATGCAGTGGCGGCTCTCATTGGATGCGAGTTCACCCAAGCTCGTCTATAGGCTGCAGCAGTTGCCACAGAGCAACCTATGAGCTCGCTAGCTAGCCCGCTCAAGGTCTGCAGCTGCCGCACTGCGTTGACAATGGATACAAAAATTAAGGATAATTTTTTGGCTTCAATATCTCAGAAAAGATGAATCTTTCCCGTAGCGTAAGCTAGCTTACGCAATACGAGAGAACCTCTCGTAAGAGAACTTATTCCACTAAAAATGTTTCAAACAGTAGTATGCTACATGACCTCCCTACACCATGTTTAATTAGCATGTGGCGTTGAGTTATCATCTTGGAAATTAAAATGGCCATTTTGCATTTTAAATCCAATTTTGTGTTAAAATGAATATGCATATGACAGTCTATATTTGCATACAGTGCACCGTACTGCATAGTATATACTGTAGAAATAGTAAGAGTAGCATAGTAGGGTGCTATTCTGAACATAGTGAATGTTTCTTCCTCTCTCTGGTCTCCACAGTGCCCCTACCTGCCGTGACAAGCATGACAGTGTATGACGAGGCCCTGATGTCTATGCGGGTCAGGTGGGAGCTTGTGGGCGGGGCCAGTGGGTATTTGCTGATCTACAGCTCCATCAATGCCAGCGTGCCCTCTGGAAATATGGAGGTGAGCACTTGTCAGACTGATGACTTCCAGAACAACCCTACAAATTATTTCTTAAAATTTCCACCTGTGCTTTATAACACCTCAAGCTAGCATATACCAACTTCTGCCAGCAGTGGTGAAAGCAGTGGCCCAAACCAAGAAGCAGCTCTTTTATCGCGTTGTTCAGGCAGACACATAGCAGGATAGACAAATCACAAATAAGAGCTCATTAAAGTCAACATGAAACAATGTTTGCAACCATATTTAATTCCATTATGTGACTTATTCCCATGTGAAACAGCATAAATTATTTACATGAAAGATTTTGACCTCTACAATAATTTTTCCCCCCTTTGGAGCATCATGCACCGATTAATTGTGCATAATAAGACCGGAAATGTTCATTTAAAAGTAAAAAGGGTCAATTGTATTTTCATGTTGACTTAATTATCACAACTGATTCGAGACTTTTGCATCTACTTATTTTTTCCATAGAGATAAAGACTCTCAGTAATCTCACATGTGTCTCCTCTAGAGTTTCACAATATCTCAAACTGTGCTCAGATTTACCAAAATACCATAGCCTGCAACCCTGTATGAACTTAACATTAATATATAGCGTTATGCTATCCGAATTAAAGGGTTAGTTCACCCTAAAAAGAAAATTCTCTCATTATTTACTCACCCTTAAGCCATCTTAGGTGTGGATGACTTTCTTTCTTCATCAGATCAAATTTGAAGAAAAATATCATAGCCGTGTTGGTCCTTAAAATGCAAGTGGATGGTGATTTGAACTTTGAAGCTCAAATAGAACAGATAGTGAGCATAAACGTCATTCATGCGACTCCACTGGTTAAATGAATGTCTTCTAAAGTGAAATGGCCACTTTTGCTGCAAAAAAGATCGGCATTTAAGTACGTTTTAAATATAAATCATTGCTTGCAGTCAGCAGCATTATCGCATGCGACACACCCGGAAGAGCAGCGCTTTTTACAACTGAGTTGGATGAACTGGTACAGATTTCTCAACCGAGTGAAAACATGAGATTACATTACATGCCAACGCAAAACGTCATATGAGACCACATGAACTCTGCCCTCTTGTGAATGCGCGTACTGCTGCTGACCGGAAGTGATGATTTATAGTTAAAACTTTTTTTGCAGCAAAAGTGATCGTTTCACTTTAGAAGACATTAATTTAACCAGTGGAGTCGTCTGAATGACGTTTATGCTGATTGTCTGTTCTTTTTGGCGATTCAAAAGTCCTATCACCATCCACTTGCATTTTAAGGACCTACAGAGCTATGATATTTTCAAATGTGTTCTGGTGAAGAAAGAAAGTCATATACATCTGGGATGGGATGAGTAAATGATGAGAGAATGTTCATTTTGGGAGAACTATCCCTTTAATATTACCCTTTTACCGTATAACATGAATTGTCTCATTTGTGACTATTTTTATTTTTCCTAAGTAATTTTAGTAGTTACATTTGAGGGAAAAGGGGGCGCTAGAGCTTTTGGCACAAAAATAAGATAATCTATTTCCACTAGTTTGCAACAATTTAGTAGTATGAACAGATGCTCCATATAAAAAAAAGAAAAGTCTGGAAAAGTTCGAACCATCATCCCAGGAGATCCAGGAGGGCTTGACCAAGTCTGTCAGTCTATCTAGAGGAGACATACTGTACCTTAACAACCGGGAGTATGTTTATGCCAGGTGTTCCTCATAACAAGTCCTGTCTCGCTGGGCTGTTTCTTCGCTGATGCCCGTTCTCTTAACATCCCTCCCTCCCGCAGATGCGAGTTGGTGCAGATGTGAATGACGTCCAGCTATTGCAGCTGCTTCCAAACACAGCGTACTCCATCTCCCTGTACGCCCTGCACAGTGATATGCCCAGTGAACCGCTCATCGACAGAGGAGTCACTTGTATGTCTGCAGTCTGTTTACGTCAATATGTATTATATGTCTATATCATATATTAAATATGATATAGATATTATATAATAAAAATGAAATATTATGAAAATAATGAATTATTATTTAAATATAATTATACTATGTCTAAAATAGAATTACTGTAAAAATAATATAGATATTATTGAATATTATATAGAGAGTTTGCCATCATAATAGATTTATTAGGAGTGGCAAAACACATTTTGATCAAACTTGGATAGGTTTCAGAAACCATACATGTAGTGAGCACAATGCATATCCACACAATGCAAGTCAATGGGGTCCAAAACTTTCAAGCTTTAAAAAGGACATAAAGGTGATCCTTACGACTTGGGTGGTTTCAACTGTGTCTTCTGAAGTGAAATGATCACTTTGGGTGAGAAACAGACCAAAATATAAATCTTGACATCTACTGTCTCAAGCACGAGGACGTGTAATCGAGCTTCAAATCATGAGTGCATCACGGGACATTACAGATGTCATGATTTACCGAGAAAAATAAGTTCTATTTTGGTCTATTTCTCATCTAAAACTGATCGAATTGCTTCAGAAGACATGGATTAAACAACTCGAGTGGTATGGATTACCTTTATGATGCCTTTATGTCCTTATAAGAGCTTGAAAGTTTTGGACCCCATCGACTTGCATTGCATGGCTGTAAACACAGTAAAATAAACAAAATATTTATATGATGTGTTCCTCAGAAGAAAGTTTGAGGTGGCATAATTGTGGGTAAACGATGAGAGAAGGATCATTTATGGGTGAACTATTCCTTTAAGTCTAACATGTTTTAAGGTACAGTTTATGAAATAATAATAATAATAATAATAACAAAAATAATGTACTGGTTACATTTAACCCCAAATGTTATTTTGCATAATGAAAATTAAACTGTGACATCATTTTCATGACAGTTAAAGGGGTAGTTCACCCAAAAATGACAATTCTCGGATAATTTACTCACCCTCATGCCATCTGAGACGTGTATGACTTTCTTTCTTCTGCAGAACACTTTTGAAGATTTTTAGAAAAATATATATGTTCAGCAGGTCCTTAGAATGGGTGAGGATGGTGATTCGATATTTGTAGGTCCAAAAAGCATAGCTAGTCAGCTTTAGAGTAATCCATCCTATCTCCAACGGTGAAATTGATGTCTTCTAATGCAAATCGATCACTTTGTGTGCGAAAAAGAACATCATTGTCACCGCTGGAGATTAAAGAAATCCATCCTATCTATGCTGTTTGGACCTAAACATATCTATCACCATCCTCTCCCATTCTAAGGACCTGCTGAGCATGGATATTTTTCTAAAAATCTTCAAAAGTGCTTTGCAGAAGAGAGAAAGTCATACATATCTCAGATGGCATGAGTGTGAGTAAATTATAAGCGAATATTCATTTTTGGGTCAACTACAGTTCACCCAAAAATTTAAATGATGTCATAATTTAGTCACCCTCATGTTGTTCCAAACCTGTATGACTTTCTTTCAAAAAGAGCTATCACGGTCTTCCTTTTCAATACAATGGCCTCACTTTAAAGTTTATAAAACAAGCCAAAACGAATCATAAAATTTGCCCATGCAATTTGTTTCATGTTCCAAGTCCTCTGGAGGCATACGATAGATCTTGGTGAGAAACAACCCTAGATATAAGTCATTTTTGAGAGCATGAGAAAGCTTGTTCACAGTAACACATGTTCAGGCGAGAACATCTTTTTAGCACTAAATTATGACCAAATTTTCATTTTTGGGGAATTATTTCTTTAAACACTATTTCTTTGTATATGCATTTTTTGGCATATCTCTATCTATCTTTCAGTGCCTCTGCCTACAGCTGGTGAGTTGAGGATCAATGAAGTCACTCATAGCTCCATGCGTCTCACTTGGGATGCAGCTCCTGGAAATGTCAGGAAGTACATCATCAAATATAGGCGAGAGGACGGAGAACAGAAAGAGGTAATAAACATTACACTGAGTGTAACTCACAGAGAAGATCATCAAGATCAGAGACTCATTAAGATTTCATCATCAAAATCTGCCAAACAGTGAATTGCACGCCAAAGTTTAATACTTAAGGTTAGGCTTTGTTCAAATCCCTAACCTTAAGTATAAGCAACAGTAGACCTCCTGATGATGTTTGCCTTCATAAAAACACCCCTAATAAACTTTGAATTGCACTTCAGCTGTGAGTTTGACATTTTTCCATGATAAATAGTCTCAAGTTTGGACAGAGGCCCTGAGCTATGTAGGGAATGTGAGTTAGAAGAGGACTTAAGTGGTAGACCAGTGTGGAAAGACATGGCCATGCATTGTTCTGAGGGTTTGGCTTTGAAAGAGTTCATTAGCTGTGACCTCCTGCATTACAAAAGACCCCAAAATCACCCCATTGTGAGGTCGTTTGAACAGATCCTGGCCAAATGCCAAATTCAAATCCAGGGGTTCCGTGGAGGATGCCTTTGGGAATCCCCCCCGTGTTTTCCTGTCTCTCTGCTGTGATGCCTTTATGGGTTTTTCCAGAGAGCTGCAGCTTTTCCAGATTGACTCTTTTATCTTTAAAGATCTACTGACCAGAACCAGTGCAATTATTTATGAATGTCTGAAAGCAACTTGCATGTTGATAGGATGCAGAATGTTGTTTATCTGTTTTTGGACATGCTCTGGAACAGGGTTAAGATGGCCTGATTCACTAATCTGAATTCTGGATCTCCCACTGTATTCTGGATCCATATCAGAAGAACTTATCCCGGTTGATTGTTGTCGACTTTGTTTTAAAAAACCCAGATTAAAATACCAGGCAATCTGTTGTACCAACTAAATGCGCATCCCAGTTATATATGAGAAATATATATTTTTTAAATTAATTAATTAATTATTTAATGATAAATAATTATGTATAAATTAATATGTAATTATTGGTATCCTTATAAACATTATTTAATTATAATTATTTATAATAATTATTTGTTTAATACATCTTAATAAATCATTTTTGAATACTTGGAAATGACAGCCATGAAAATAGTTATTTTTTAAATTCAAATTAAATAATAATTATTTAATTATTATTCTAATAATTTATAAATATGTATAATTATAATTCAATTATGTTTAGATTTTTAATTATACATTATTATAAATAATAAATCATTTTTGAGGACTCAGAAATGACAGCAATGATTGATCATAAAAACATTTTTATTTTTAATTATTTAAATAATTATTTAATTATAAATAATTATTTATTAATTATTATTATAATCATTTATGATTGTATTTTTTTAATATTATTATTTTATTATTTAAGTTTTATTTGAAACCATTGCTTGATATTTCGAACAGCTTCAAATCTTTCAGTGGCATAAAGAGTGGTGCCAGTTGGTTAAAGTTGGCACAGCAGCTCCTCATGAACGGCACAAGATGTCCATCATGTTCATATGTAAACCGAATAACAATTAAAAAATAGCACAGACGGAACTCGCTCCATTTCACGTGTCCCATCTTTAAAATGCCATTAAAGGCCAACCGTTAAAATGCCAAAAATTGCACATCCCTTGATACCAACACGTCGATCCATGCATCAATTGAAGATTTTAGTAATTTCTCAGCCATTGGGTGAATCATATGCACATGTTATTTATTTTCCCCTGTCATGTGTGTCGTGTTAATGTTCAGGTTGTTGCTTGATTTACAGAAGGAGGTCAACGGTGACATCACCACCCTGGTTCTGACCAACCTCCGCTCACAGACGGAGTACAGTCTTGACGTCACTCCCGTCTACGACGAGGGTTCAGGAACTCCAGTGGATGGCACAGCAATAACCGGTGAGCTTATCTTAAAGGAATAGATGTCAATCCAAACAGATATGACATACTTTCTTCCGTGGAATAGAAAAGGTGAATCTTTAAAAGTCTTCACAGGCATTTATTCGCCATAATGCAGGTTAATAGTGACTCTGGTTGGTCAAGCTCGATAAAGGACAGCAAAACACCATTAAACCACCGTATAAGTAATCGACACGACTCGTGCACTATATTCCAAGTCTTCTGAAGCCATACGATCACTTTGTGATTGTACTTTTAAGTCCTTATTCACACTCAAATCAAATCGTGTTAATAAAGGAAAAGGCTTAAGTAAAAAAACAGTGTCTACGTTGATAACATCAAACACTGAAATGGCTTTTTGTGACATAACGTCATGACATTTGGTGATGAGAACAAATGTGGTTTGATGTTATCAACTTTTTTAAATATTTGGTTTTATTTGAGTGTAAATGGCTTCAATTTCATATGTTCATCGCACAAAGTGATCGTATCAGTTCAGAAGACTTGGAATATAGTGCATGAGTCGTATCGATTACTTTTACCATGCTATATTATAAATACAATTCGTTTTGGTTTCAAGCTACGTTAGGGTGATCAAATAATGACAGAATTTTACATTTGGGTGAACTATTCCTGTGATCTAGCCAATTCTCCATTGAAGTTAGTTTGGCGCCAAACGATACTTTTCTTATATTAGCATGGGGTGAAACCACTTTTACTTAAAAACACATTTGCACGTACAAAGTTAACAATGTGACTTGTCAAATAGCTGCATGGGCTGGTCGCCCTCTGAAGTTCACATGGTTCACAGGTTTGCTTCTCCGCTGTCTATTTTGTCACATCATTTCCCTGTTGATGTTCAGATGTTGTTCCTGCGCCCAAGAACTTGAGGTTTTCTGAGGTGACCCAGACGTCATTTAGAGTCACGTGGGAGCACGGAGCACCAGATGTTGCGCTGTATCGCATCGGTTGGACCAAGAAGGGAGAGAACAACTTCAAAAATGTACGTTAACCGGACTTGTTTCTATCAACTAGCGTTTTTACATTTACATTTATCCTTAGGCCTGGTGCTTTTTTTTGCATTGTACTCAAGACTTTGCTGTTTCAAGTATTATGTTCTGCCAGTCATTTCACCAACATTATGAATATTAATTATAAATATAGAAATTATTACTTGTTTTAAACTTTGATCATCTAAACAAAGAGTGAAATAAACACTTCACTTACACCGTCATTTCCACCACACCAAACACTTTTGTCCTTTATAAAGTTTTTATAAGACATTGTTATCCAATTCGACAAAAGTGTCAGTAAAGAGCATGCTTGAGATGAAATGAGGCAAGTGATGTTTGAAGAAAATAAGGTTAAGAATAATAAATGTTAAATATCTCTTGTAATTGGCATCATTTCCAGTCAAGTTTGTATTATTGACAAATTATGCAAAAAGTGTGAAAATATGATATAATTGTTTGGAAATAGGATGCATAAAATGTTGGTTGTGAAATTAGCTTTAACAAGACAAAGGAGTTAGACTTTTATTTAAAAAATATTAAAAATGTCATCTCCAACAGCATCATTTCCACCAAATAATTCTATTCAACCCAATAAAGAACTTGAGATGTGCTGGAAATGATGGTGTGGTGGGAATATTTATGACAAAAATGACAAATCTCCTGTGATGCAGGTACACACACTGTTGGACATTGACAAATTAAACAAAAACGTGTAAGAGTTTGAAAAGTTTTGAACTCTGGTGCATTTTTGGGCTGCTGTCTGCAATTTTTCACATTAAAATTTTAAAACTCACCATTCACACATACTATGGACTAATTGCAAAAAAGAAATTGGTCTCATTTTTCAGAAACCCCCCCCAAATAAAATAAAAAAAGACTCACATTTTTCGTATAACTTTGAAAAGTGTCATTTCATTCCACTAGATGGCAGCAAGCACTAGAACATTATTTTTTCTCTTTAACATTCCATCACAATATACAGATGTGAAATGTAGGTGGCGCTCTAACACATTTTATCCCTCACAGATGTGCTTGTCCATAGACATTCAGTCTAATTTTCAGTTCATGCAACACCCTCATTATTTAATCGAATATCTCGGCCTCTGTGTGGACTAGAAGCTCAATCTAGGTGTCAATAGAAAGCTGAGATCCTCCCCTTTGCGCTGATTTAACAATTGTCAATAACATATATTTCTGATGATTTGTTTAGCATGCTTTTCCTGCTGGATGGCATATTTTGTTCTGGACGTCTGAGATATAACATTGATTTATTCAGCCAAGCAAGCTCACAGACAAGTAAAAAAGGGCATATTTTTTTGTAAACTGCCTAAGGTTAAAGCAGATATAAAGTTTTTGTCTACTTGAGGCTTACAGCAGCAGTTATCAGAGCATAAAAGAGACGTTTGACTTACAGAAATAAAATTTCACTTTGTGGTTCTTTTGAAAATCTTTGGAACTCTAGTTTAGGGAAACAAAATTAACTGTACAGTCATATTTCTGAGAATATGTGATATATGAATTTATATTTGATATATGACTTGTCTATTTAGGTGCTATGTGAAGGTGTTTTATTTTCATATAAATATTTCTACCCCATTACCTCTAGAGGGCGCTAATCAGCGAAGCAAATTATTTTAGGCCTTATTTTGCTATATTAAGTAACATAAATGCAGAAGTGATGTTATCTCTGAAAAGATCATATTCTAAGCTTTCAAATGATACCTTATATGCCAGACTTATATATACGGGGACTTTAACGTTTTAAACATAAACGTTTTTCGTGATATAGCGATCACCCCCTTTAATAAGACTTTACTTTCTCGAAATGAGCAGTGCTAAAAATGCTTGAAGTTGAAGAAACACCCTCTAATGGAATGAACTGTGTGTCGAATGACCTGTGTGATTCAAACGGGGTGCGTTATTTGTGTGTTGTGTGGAGTTGCTGCCTTTGAAGAGCGTTCCAAATCAGTCACTTATGAGGTTCCGTGTGGGTTAGTTTGCTGCCTTAGAAGGTACTGTTTAGGTCAACTTGATCTAATAAACAAGCTTCATTAATTTCATTTGTCTTCATTCACTCTTATGCTGGAATGGATCTTTCGTAGGATATCCTGAGTCGTGAGGATGTGACACAAGTTTTAACGGAATTAGACCCAGACACGCCGTATGACGTCACCATCACAGCCATCTACCCCGATGAGTCGGAGAGCGAGGACCTGATGGGAAGCCAACGCACATGTGAGCCAACACGCACTCACAACTACATATAGAACATATTTAAAACGTGTATTGACGTTACAATAAATTTAACATTGTTCTTTTAATATCTTTTTTCTAGCGTCAAAGAGCATTTCATCTGGTATGTTTGTTTCAAACGAGAGGAATTTGTTAATAGTAATGCTAATCAAGAAGATGAACATATCAATGGAAAAGGAAGACTAAGGAGCCGTTCACACCGAACGTGTTTTTGTGTCCGTCTGGGCTGTTTTTCCCAGTTGTAAACATATGCTAGATGGACATCTTTGTCCGTTGCACCGCATCTCGCTGTTTTGTAGCGCAGGAACGCATTTGGCCTGAACGGCTCCTAATGCATGTGCATTTTTGTGTTCAGCCAGCACTCCATCAGAAAATAGGGCTGGGTGGTATGACGTTATAAACTGTGCAATGTTAGAAATGTGTCAACTGGTAGAAATTCTGCGAACGTTTTTATATCGCACTAAATATATTTGCGCCGCTTTAAGTGGACAGGACTGCTTTACATTATTGACAAGTAAGAGCGACAAAGAAATATGTAGAAATGGAAAGATTCAGAGCATGGCGTGTCCCAAAGAAGTCAAGATGGGAAGTTACTTATTTAAGGTGTGTAGTTAAACTTCTCTTTGTGTTGTGGCTATATGTTGAGCGAAGTTGCAACTTGCCGCATTAATATACGGTAGAATTCACTATATATTAATGCAGTATATAGGCTATTTTACCACTGCTTCATCCAATCAAAGTTGTAAAGGAATCAAATGAGAAAAGGTTTAACCATATGGTTATTTATATATATACAGTAAACCTTTTTTTTATTACTAGTACTACAGTACTATCTAATACTTTCGGTCATACTGCCTACCTCTATAGGAAACTCATTCACCATCAATCATCTGTCCGTGAATCCATCATCTGTCATCATTGTCAAGTCATCACCATCATTTTGTCATCTGTCATCAGTCATAAACATGCATGCACACATGCAGCCAACCATTGTTTTTGTCATTTTGTTTGTTGCGTTATTATCATTTATTCACCCCAAACACCCATTTGCTATCCATCTTTAAGGACTGACTCATATAAAGCTCATTTGACCATCATGTTGACTAGGGTTGGGAATCGAGAACTTGTTTCATTTTTTTAAAGATACTGGAACCGAATGAGCTTCCTGACGTTCGTTTCCTTTAAAGGCTCTTGAAGATCTGTGCTATTCCTTTGTGGAACATCCTGATGTAATATACGGACAGACTATCCTACTGAATCTGCAGAGCCACGGCAAAAGAAATGATGTTTATCTTGAGTTTGCAGTCTGAAGTGAATGTAATGACAAAGAAAGACACCGCGAGTATTTTGTCTTGTTTTCCAGTAAAAATATTCTTAAACATTCTTAAAACAAGAAGTATATATTTTGTATTGTTTTCAAAGAATAAAATCTAATAACATTTTGCAATGTTTATGCTTTAAAAATAAAAAAAATTGAAAATGGGTAAGAAAAACTTTACTGTTTATTCACTGAAAAAAATATATAATAATTACCAGCTGTGGATGCCAGTATAATTATGTAAAAAATACAGTAAAATATAGGTAACCGGCCCTACTCACCACGCTCCAAACGGGACTCGAACTGGCGTCTCTGGCGTGGGAGGCGGGTGCGCTAACAAGAAGGCTAAAGGCTACAGCCTCTAGCGTCAGTCGCTAGTGCAACTCTTGATGTCAGGAGAGTGAGGTTTACACACTGCACAGCTATCTATCAGCCAGCCCCCGTTACACTCACCCCCCTAAACCTCACTCACATCCGGGTCACGGCACCATTGTAACTGGCCCTGCTCACCCCGCTCCAAACGGGACTCGAACTGGCATCTCTGGCGTGGGAGGCGGGTGCGCTACAAGAAGGCTAAAGGCTACAGCCTCTAGCGTCAGTCGCTAGTGCACCGCTTGAGGTCAGGAGAGTGAGGTTTACACACTGCACAGCTATCTACCAGCCAGCCCCCGTTACACTCACCCCCCTGAACCTCACTCCCATCTGGGTCACGGCACCATTGTAACCAGACCTGCTCACCCCGCTCCGAACGGGATTCGAACTGGCGTCTCTGGCGTGGGAGGTGGGTGCGCTAACAAGAAGGCTAAAGGCTACAGCCTCTAGCGTCAGTCGCTAGTGGCTCCCGTTACATATACATAACTTATATTCAAAACAAGAAGAAACATAACTATTCCTGTGAAATATAATATGATGGATCACACAGGGAATTCTGGGAACGCCCGATTATTGATTTTTTACTGTAAATTTAACAATAATTTACTGTAAAAAGTGCATGTACTCTCTTG
Source organism: Xyrauchen texanus (assembly GCF_025860055.1). Taxonomy (NCBI): domain Eukaryota; kingdom Metazoa; phylum Chordata; class Actinopteri; order Cypriniformes; family Catostomidae; genus Xyrauchen; species Xyrauchen texanus. The sequence continues at coordinate 3,386,061 of NC_068303.1, forward strand.
ATTTAAACATAATGTACATTTTTACCATTAATTATACAGAAAAATAATAATTTTTACATCAATTGTTTACAACATTTTATTGTAAAAACTGCTGTATTGTCTTTTAAAATATATTTTAAAAATGTACTGTTACAGTTAATACTCGTTAATCAATTAAAACAAATTTCTGTAGCATTTTTACAGTATTTTATTGTTAAAATTACAGATTTTTTTACACTTCTTATCCCATTGGCAAATAGTTTTTTCTTGCTTTAAGCTTAAACCCCACCAAATTTTGCAAGATTTCTATGAAAATCAGACTTAATATCTTGTTAATATGCTCAAGTATTAAGTATTGTTTTTGCTATTTTTATGGATGTTTAGGATTTTTTTTAACTAGAAAATAAGACAAAAATACTCAATAAGAAAGTTATTTTTTGCTTTCTCGCTGGCAAATATACAATTTGTGAAAGAACGACTCTTATGAACCGATTCTTTTGGTGAATCAGTCAAAAAGAGTCATGAATCTGTTTTAAACTCAAGAGTTATTGGTTTGATTCAGACTTTTGTAATAAATGATTCTTCAATACTAATAATAATAATAAAAAAAAAAAACATAACCAAAAATATACTTTTTGGTTTAGTTTATTATTTAGAATCATTAATGAAAGCGTTAAGGAGCCAGAAACGTTAAGTGAAGTAAATTCCTCACGATTCCCATCCCTAATAAGTAACATTTTTAGCTATTGCTACCAAAGACTTTTGCTGATTTAACTTTATTTCTGCTCCCAGTGCCGACTGGACCACCACAAAACCTCCAGGTCTTCAACGCCACCACAACCACTCTAACAGTGAAATGGGACCACGCTTCAGGCCCGGTCCAGAACTACAAAGTCACCTACCAGCCTGTTGCGGGAGGAAAGCCACTGTCTGTAAGTTCAGCTGTTTCCATTCAACCTTAATTTGAGATGTTTAAAACCAGCACTTGTGTAATCATTCAATTATGATGACGAGTGGCAGAATTGTCTGCAGCAATATCGCAAAATGTGTTTTATGAAGTTCATAGCCCTTGTGTTAATAATTACAGTAGGGCACTTCTTTGGAAAGCTGGAATCTAGACAGGAACAACTAGTCATTACCAATACATTCATCCGATCCAAACCATTAGAACATGTCTATTATGTAGCGTTACAGTGACTGTACGGACACAAAACCGTTACTGTTATATATCTCATGACAAGGAGCTTGGGATGAAAAGCCCTGCCAACATTTATTACTTGCTCAAGGAGTGTTTGTTTAAACAGTGTTGTTAACGGAACAATGGCCTTTTCACAAGATTGTTTTGTTTATTAATGCAGTAACAGCTGACAGAAATATACTTTTCGTTTACTTCACTTAGACCGTGTGGTAATGCAGCCTTTCTAAACTCTTGCCAATAGTTAACAAACACACAAATTGAGAAATTGCAAACAAGGATAGTTTGAAATTACTGATGGATAAAATCAAGACTATGTTTCTTATCTTGTCGAGCACACTCAAAAAAATTTATTCTATTTACTTAATTAAAATGAATTAAAGCAACACAGTTCTAGAACATGTTGTCACAACTTGATTTCACTGGCTGTGTTTACATGCACTCATTTTCATCAATCTGAATAAATTCAATGCATTTGCAGAATCTGAATGTACTGTTTATATGTCCCCTAAACTTTGCAATCTGATACAAATATTCATTTACATGTGCATTACATGTATCCTGCGCAAGCGAAGAGCGTCAGTTGTTGCATGCTGAAGAAGTGGAGAAAGCCTGAGAAAGTGAGAATGGCACCAAAGTCCGTAACTGGCGATTTTGCTTTTTTGAGATATCTAAAAATAATACGCCAGAAAGGCTTTTCTTCGAAAGCAGAGAGTTGTCCTTGAAGGAATTTACAGGTGTGGAATGGAAACAAAATAATAGGGACTTTAATCAACAGCTGTGGAAGGGAAGAATACGTTTTTTTGAGCAAGGCACTTAACTCCAGGTTGCTCCGGGGGGGATTGTCCCTGTAATAAGTGCACTGTAAGTCGCTTTGGAAAAAACCATCTGCCAAATGCATAAATGTAAATGTAAATGTTGTTGCTACGTAAAAATCACTAAGCAATAATGACGGTGGAACGGAGCATTTAATCATTCAAGAAAAAATGTATATTAGGTAGGCTATTTAAAACAGAGTTTTACTCTTTTATGATATAAATAGCTTACGTCTAAAACCTAGATATTATTATTAAAGGGTATTAAAAAATATCCTCTTAAGCTTTATTGATGGGAGTGAATGGTACCTTAGATTTTGAAGGCCAAAAAAGCGCATCCCGTGTCCGTTCTGCATATCGCGGCGGCTCATTTTAGCTTATCGCGGCCCATTCGGCCAGTTTCACAGCCGACCCACCGGCCCGCATGGTTATCAAGATGGACAGTTCACCCATGATTGGCCCCAAAGTGCGTCGGCCCACCGGGAAAATGCCCGGTATGCCAGATTACCAGTCCAGCCCCAGTTGAGATTATATAGAACTTTTAAGGGGAGAAAACTCATTTCAAACCTGTGAAACCACTGTCCACGATTCAAACAAGTTCAGCCAAAGAGAGCTTTTTTTTTTTTTGTGTATCCCGTTTCACTCCTAAATACGTCACAATATGGAAGTACAATGAGTTGCGAATGCTTTTTCGTGCTGTTTTTAAGAGCATGTTATGTCATACCTTTCAGAATGCTAAAGTTGTTGTAACATTGGCAACTGGCAACATTAAAATTACTGACCGATTTCATTTTACTGGACCGTGTCACATATACAATATATGCAATATTTGAAAGCCAAGTTGTAAGAAAAGTGTGGGCCAAAAGGATAAAACTACATAAGGATAGCACCAGAGTTTCTTGGATCTGTGGATGTCTTTACAGCACTGCCAAACATTCCTCTCTGATCACTTCTGAGAATTGCTTGGAGATCTGTTTTGGCATTGTCCGACTGACTAGATTGTGTGACAGTCTTGTAAGTTAGAGGGTACATATCCAGTTAATAACTAGATTATAAATGCCTGTGTGATAAATGGAATAATGTATTTAAGGTTGAGATACTCCAGTTTGAAAACGTAATTATTTACTCACTCTCATGTTGTTCCAAACCTTAATGGCTTTCTCTTTACTTTAAAAGTACTGAGGCTGTCCAGCTCCTAAAAGGAAACAAAGTATTATACAAGTAGTTCATATACAATGAGTATGCTTTACTTTAAGTCTTGTGAAACAATTTGATAGCTTTGAGTCAGGAACAGACCAAAATTTAAGTAGGAAAATCTGCCCCTTAGTTGGAGCTCTCAAACTTAAAGGTACAGTATCAAAAACCATCTGCACTATTCTAAGGACCAACTGTAAATGGTCATTCTGACTGGTTTTGTGCAAGAAATCTGGATTAAGATTATATACGTGGACTTCGGGAGAGAATCATTCTCATTTCATGCAAAACAAATGATTAACTTCCAAGTGTCTGACTGCTGACGTCTTTTCCAATCAGGTTCAGGTTGGTGGAAAGAAGAACAGTGTTATTCTTCAGAAGCTGTCTCCTAATACGCCATATTCCATCACGGTGGCCGCCGTCTATCGCACTGGAGAGAGCAAAGATATTTCCGGCCAGGGAAAGACAAGTAAGAAGCTGAAGTATTTCATAAATCCCTTTGAGAACCCAAACAAACTCATTTTAGGGAGGATGCATGCCTTGGAGATGTTATGCAATGAAGACGAGATGGCATTATGTAACCGTTGTGCGTAATGTTCCTGTAGAGCCTTTAGGAGGAGTGAAAAACCTGCAGGTGATCAACCCCACAATGACAACGCTGAACGTCCGTTGGGAACCAGCAGAAGGAAAAGTGAAGGAATATAAGGTTGTCTACGTGCCTGCGGCTGGTGGTGCCGAAAGCATGGTAGGACTGGTAGGACTTAATGCTTCTAAAACAACTTTTTGATGTTGAGGCGAACTGTAAATCTGAAACATTGTCACGAGGTGGTGATTTGCTTAGGCCTTAGAATCAACATGAAATCAAAATCAACACGAGACGATACAGAGTGCCACACTGGTGGAACCCTTTGGAGGTCCTCCAGGCACTTTTTTCAAAAGACGCAGTTCTCCAAGGAATATACAAAACAAACCCCATAAACTCTTGCAAGAACAATGAGGACTGTCAAGAGTTCCTCAAAACAATTCAATAAAAATAATAATAAGCCACATTCAGTGGCTAGAGGTTCTCATGTAGGTTCTATCTGCATGCCAAAGATACAAATGATGCCTTTCAGCAAGACTAAGCTATTGAGAAATGATTAACGTTCTCTCACATCGTTTGTTTGACACTGGGTTCCCATCCATGCATAGTTATGGCAATTTTGGGATATTGCATTAAAAATGCTGGATGCATATAAAATCTCCAAAATGTGCAGCTGTCCTGATTTGCGCATAAATTAAATTCGTAACTTGAATGGAAACGTGACTACTGTCCGATGGTTTCTTCAATCTGAGAAGGCCTATACTGCTGTTTCTTATTGACTTTAAGCGACCTTCAATGTATGATTTCTTGGAAACAGGAGCAGGTATCTTCCACCACTACGACCACAGTTCTGAGAGGCCTTCAGTCCGATACTCTCTACACCGTTACCTTGATTCCTGTTTATTCTGAGGGAGATGGACAGAGAATGTCTGAGAATGGAAAAACAAGTGAGTTTCTTTCTACAGTCGTGAAGTGTCCAACAATAACGTATAATAGACGGCTGTATAATTGTGTAAGAACATGAAAGAAGCTCCAGTCCTGGAAGAAGGATCTGGATAATGCTTCATAAAGTTGATTCCCAAAACTGTAAAATGGCACATGTGATGTTGTTTGCAGGGGCCCTGGGCGGTGTGAAGAACCTGAGGATAACTGACCCTACCATGACCTCATTGAACGTCAAATGGGAGCCTGCGGATGGGGCCGTGCGCCAGTACAAGATCTTCTTCGTCCCTGCAGCTGGAGGAACTGAAGCAATGGTGGGGCTTGTTTGTTCTCTCAAAGCCCTTTTATAGAGAATTCATCTCATTAAGAATGTGGCTGGGTCATATTTCACCTCATAATCAATAGAATAGGAAATACAATAATTTTTACTTGACCTAATTTTAAGATCTTTAATATTTTTTTGCATTGTGACATTGTCATGACAATTTCCTGTCACACTCTGATTACCTTAAAGGTGCTGTAAGCGATTTTAGCCATTCAACTTCCACAAGACTGAGCCGTTGAATTAGCCACGCCCCTCTTTCCAAAACCCTGCACTCAAAAGACGTCAGTCTGTTCGTATGAATGTAACACATCATATGAAAGTGTTTCACCGCTGTTCAAATGCACTTTGGATCACATCATTTATATGGAAAAATGTTTTCCATCTTAAAGGACTAAATATTAAATTAAACAAATGACAATAAAATGCAAAAGTAATTTCTTCAGTAATCAAAATACTTTTTGAATGTAACTGTATTCTAATTACCAATGATTTAAACTGTTACTGTAGTGGAATACAGTTACTTATATTTTGTATTTTAAATTCGTAATCCCGTTACATGTAATCCCCAACCCTGCGACATCGTGTAGAAATGGTTTAAAACAACAGCAGCAAAATAGCGCCCTCAACTGGCAACTGCTATCAACAACATGGCATAAAAATGTCATTAAGCCTCAATAATTCGCTAGAACTATTTTTAGAAGTTTTTTAAACATTGTTTGCTGTTTACAGAGTCTAGCGCTGTCAAAGAGACCAGTGAGATATCTCAGGACACTTATTTCATTAATATCTTTGAGGGAGTAGGACAATTTTTTGCATATCTTTCCATAAAAAAAATCGCTTACAGCATCTATAATGTCAAAATTTGTATAACTTTAATAAAATACTAAATATTGTCCTGTTTGGAAACTTCTTGTTTGTTTTTTTAATCAGCATAAATTCTTTTTTTGGTAAAGCAAATATTCTATTGATATATTCTTAAAATTGTAATTCAATTTTAATAATAAATAATAATTATTTTCCGCATTGCAATAATTCGATTTTTTTCACGTTGCTGTAATAAGAATTAAATTAGCGTAATTGTCATGAAAATTATGCCACAATTCAGAAAAAAGTTGTATTAGTTGTATATATCGTATATATATATATATATATATATATATATATATATATATATATATATATATATATATATATATATATGTATATATATTAGTTTGTTCCCATTTAATATGACCCAGACATTTGTTTTGTGATTTTCATCCACCAAATACTTAAAAAAATATATATATATTTTGAGCGTAACAAGGCTTGATTGTGGTCCATTCAAGTTCCACACTTAAAATCTGTTGAAGTTTAGATGTCTTGCATTAGACGTTGATCAGAAAGGTTTGCTCAGTTCATCACTCTCTTCATTTTTTCTCTTGTTGTAAACAGGAACAAGTACCTGGGGCTCAGACTAACATAGTTTTACGAAACCTGACCCCTGATACTATCTACACTGTATCTGTTGTTCCAGTGTATCCCGCCACAGAGGGCAGACGTCAGTCTGAGAATGGAAAGACCTGTGAGTATCAGCCTTTCAGAAAATGTATCTATCAACATTCAGTATATAGACACTATAGTAGCTCCAAAACTGTTGAACTACTTAAGTATTTTAAGGCATCATTGGCGTGCCCCTGACTTAAAGGGCATACTGCCTTTTTAAGACACCTTCTTTTGGCCAAGTTTCAAGCCAAGGCAGCATCTGTGTTCTGTAACTCTGTGATGAAATTAATCCAAGATGGCTGATGAGTGTAAAGAAATGATGATTATACTTAGATTTCATTCAATACTGAAAAGAATCAACTATTTTACCAAGTATTTGTGTGGGCTCTCTATTTTTGTGCTCATAAGAGTATCACAATGTTAGCTTAGCAACATGCTAATGTCAAACTCAATTGGAATCAATTGCGAGTCGAGTTCATGCAAAGTGCTGTTTATGTGTTCCAAATCTGTCACTAATGAGGCTCCATTTCAGTAAGGATGTTGCCTTTGTTGAATGTAGGTGGTAAACAATAAGGTAGAGCACCATGTTTTGTAACAGAGATAATGTATCAAGGTATATTTGACAAATTACTGTTGATATTTCTCTTTCCAGTGCCACTTGGAGGTGTTAGAAACCTCCGTCTTACCGACCCCACCTTCACAACCCTCACCGCCACCTGGGAAGCTGCCGATGGAAATGTGCAGGGGTACAAAGTGTTATATGTGCCCACCAATGGAGGAATAGAGCTCATGGTAGACATATTTCACTGTTTTAAACTCTTTTCTGTCACAAGCAGCATCCAAAATAACTTTTGACTAGGGCTTTCGATTTAATGCATCATTACAGTATAATTAATGATATAATGCAATCATGGCCGTATTAACACACAGGCTTACCGCCGCTTAAGCCCAGAGCATCCTCCACGGTATTCTCCCCTGTCGACGTACTCTGGAAGGCATGCATGAAAACATGTTCAGCGGGAGACGCTGATGTAAACACAGAGATGGTGCACAATGCTTATATCCGTCCTTGTAGCGCATGATGATTGAGTGCGTATGTCCCACCCCCCGCTCTGATAGCTGACAGAGGCCCAGCAGGGGGCAGTAAGCGAAACTCCAGCTGTATAGTCAATGTGCAGCTTATACAGAGAAAAAAACTGATTCAGGCTTGATTTACACTAGTGATCAACACAAGATGAGAACGCTTTCTTCAAAGACAGCTGGACGATGCATTATTCCAAGTTTCAAACATTGTTTAATTTGACACAGTGACCAAAAAACGCTGTGTTTATAACACGACACAACCAAAGTGAGACACTCCTAAATTATCTGTCTGACATATGCACAAAGACGTGTCTCTGACAGATTGACAAATTCAATTGCAAAATGGATTGCTGTAAAATGTAAGCCAATGATATAGTATGCATATGATCAATACAAATGTAATAGATTATACAGTATATTGCCTTAGAAAGCCACTTTTAATGTAATGCATTTTAATGATCTGAATTATTATAATTTTATATATATAATATTAATAATTATTTAAATACAACTATTTAAGCGTTATATATAAAATTATTGTTATTTTAGGGCTTTTCTCCGCAAGAAATTATATAAGGTATTTATTGTGATTAATTTGATTAATTAATTGGGATATCATGTAATTAATTGGATTAAAAAGTAATTCATTGAATTAATAGTTATAGATATTTAATTATGTATATGTCCTTATAAAAGTGGGATTGTTTAGGTGTTTCCCCTTAGTGACAAACAGCGCAGGTCATGTGTCATTTACAGCACAAAAACGTGAAGAAGACACATTGTGATTTTATAAGAAAATATTTGTTTTGGTGGAGCAATGTGAGGAATATTCTACATATATAATTGCCGTATGTTCTGTATTTTACAAAAAAAAATTAAATACATACATATATATACAGTATATATATACACACACACACTGGCGGCCAACAGTTTGGAATAATGTACAGATTTTGCTCTTATGGAAAGAAATTGGTACTTTTATTCATCAAAGTTGCATTCAACTGATCACAGTGTATAGTCAGGACATTAATAATGTGAAAAATTACTATTACAATTTGAAAATAATTCTTAAACTACTTCAAAGAGTTCTCATCAAAATTCTGTTTCAAAAGTGTCTTTTTCTTAGCAATTCTTCCCATAAGGCTCTTCTCTTAACTGTTGTACATGAAACTGGTGTTTAGCGGGTAGAATTCAATGAAGCCGTCAGCGGAGGACATGTGAGGCGTCTATTTCTCAAACTAGAGACTCTGATGTACTTATCCTCTTGTTTAGTTGCACATCTGACCTTCCACATCTCTTTCTGTCCTTGTTAGAGACAGTTGTGCTTTGTCTTTGAAGACTGTAGTTACACCCATGCATGAAATCTTCAGTTTTTTGGTAATTTCAAGCATTGTATCGCCTTCATTCCTTAAAACAATGATTGACTGTTGAGTTTCTAGAGAAAGCTGTTTCTTTTTTGCCATTTTTGACCTAATATTGACCTAAGACATGCCAGTCTATTGCATACAGTGGCAACTCAAAAACAAACACAAAGACAATGTTAAGCTTCATTTAACGAACCAAATACCTTTCAACTGTGTTTGATATAATGGCAAGTGATTTTCTAGTACCAAATGATCAATTTACCATGAATGTTCAAGGACAAGGTGTTGGAGTGATGCTCCTGTCTGGAAAACTGACTTTTTTCAAATAGTGATGGAGCTTTCTTTTACATCGGTAATGTCCTGACTGTACTATACTATACTATACTATACTATACTATACTATACTATACTATACTATGTGATCAGTTGAATGTCACTTTGGTGAATTAAAATACCAATTTCCTTCCGTAACAGCAAAATCTGTCCATTATTCCAAACTTTTGCCCGCCAGTGTATGTATATATTTATATACAGTACTGTGCAAAAGTCTTAATCTTAATAAGATGTTTCACAAAATCATTTGTCTTAAGATGGTTATTTATATCTTCAGCTTTAGTGTGTCAATAAGTTAGACTCCAAAACATTACTTCTGCGAATAGAAAACATTAGAATAGAAGAACAGGGAGCCCTGCAACAGATGCCATTGCCCCTACAATTGAGTCAGCCGAAATAAATAAAAGAACTGTGGTGAATTCTCCAAGAAGATTGGGACATCCTATCTGCCAACAACCAAGAAAAACAGTGTCCAGGTGTTCCTAGGAGAATTGGGGCTGTTTTAAATGCACTTAATATATTAAGTATTTAAATATACTAACATACTTTAATATACTTTATACATTAAAATGCATTTATTTCCTTCTTAAGAAAGAAAACAAAACAATATACAACAATACAATGATTTATTAACATTTTCCAAACATAGCCTTTTACAGTATAAAGATAGAAATGCACTAAAATAGCACCAATTCATGTAACATTAAATGTTTCCTAAAGTCTAAGTGGGAGTTTGACTAATTAAAAGAACTAGTCCCTTCATAGGTTGTAAATTCATTGCAGTGGGCATTAAATCTCTTAAACTCTCCTCCTCCATAATATTAATCTGCCAGCAGACTGTGGCTATCCGCTTTGCTACAGCTATCGAGCAGCCGGATTCACGATTCGCACTAGCGTCAAGCGCTGCTTTAAAGTCCACATGAAAAGTGCTTGCAGTCAAAACCTCTCATTTTAGTGATAGTTAAGACTTGTTGTGCTTTTGTGGTAAGAATATTGCACCTTACTCAGGCTGAAAAATACTTGATTTCTGCCACAAGTTCCATCTAGGCTTGTTTTGTTCAACAAATAACATAAAGAGCTCCTCTCCCCATCACTATATCACTATACATATATATGTACTGTATATATATATATATATATATATATATATATATATATATATATATATATATATATAATTGGCATCATTTTAAATCTATAATAGTAAATTCTCCTAAGTAAAATGAATTATAAGATGATTATTATTAGATGAATCATTAGTAGATGATTGGTAAATATGTCTTTGCTTTGAATCGTTAAGGGTCAGTATCAATATTACTTTGCAGTTTAAAGCATCTATTGTGTTGCATTTCTATAAAGATATTTGCCAGACACTAGCGAGTAACTACATCACTACAACACATGGCTGAAAATTCTACTAATGAGAATGCATAACATTCCCTGCATTATGTGTATCAAGCCATATCACACACCAGCCAATGAGCGTATTGCCATCACGCTTTACAAGTTCGCAACTTGTGCCAAGTGGTCAAAACACGTAATTAATTCAGCATATCGCATAAACGATTATGCAGTTTTTTTATTTATGCACATATCAAATTGATTTCATTCAGGTTTTCTGACGCGCATAAACATAGTTGGATGGAAACCCAGCATCTGTTGTATTTTCTCATAAAAGCCATTTTTACTGGTGTTTTGCACTTGGCTAGTGTTAAAGCACAATGTTTCTACAATGTTGATGTCGCAAGTGAAAATCTTCACGAGATATCCCATGAAACCTGTTGACATGGATTGCAGAAAGATGTACTGTGTATTGCTATAGACAGAATCTTCCCATGAGGAAAAGAGATGGTGTAGAGGTCTAATGAAACTTGATGTGAATTATCATTATGCTCAAATAGCTGCTGGGAATGTTTACAACCGGGAACACCAATGTTTAGACTGAGCTCGAGGAAACTGCGAAACCTAAAAAGATTTATTTGGCAAGCAAATGAGAAATATTACTTGATGCTCCATTTTCTTTATCAGTTTAGAACAGGTAGAACAAGTGCATCCGATTTCTGTCAAAACAAACGAAGGTTCCTCAGTTGGGATAGGTTAGAGCTACAGTCCGTAAACTCAAGACTCCAATACAATGAAATCCATGGAATTTCTTTATGTTTTCCCTTCACAGGAGCAAGTATCTGAAAGCACAACAACATTAGTGTTGAAAAAACTCCTGCCAGACACCATGTACACAGTGACTGTAGTGCCGGTGTTTGCTGAAGGAGACGGACCTCAACTCTCAGAGAAGGGAAAGACCAGTAAGTGACTCTTACAATCATTCCGGAAAATCATATTGTGAGTGGTGGTGGCGTAGTGGGCTAAAACACATAACTGTTAATCAGAAGGTCGCTGGTTCGATCCCCACAGCCACCACCATTATGTCCTTGAGCAAGGCACTTAACTCCAGGTTGCTCCGGGGGGATTGTCCCTGTAATAAGTGCACTGTAAGTCGCTTTGGATAAAAGCGTCTGCCAAATGCATAAATGTAAATGTAATGTAAATGTAATATACAATTATCAGAAGAATCTTTTTATATGTGATGTAAACATACAGATGTAATACCTTGCCGTATATTGGCAGAAAATTCCTGAATGATGATTTAACTCTGCTGTTGTCTCCTCAGAACCTTTGGGTGGCGTGAGGAACCTGCTGGTGACAGATCCGACTGTCAGCACACTGAACGTCCGCTGGGAGCCGGCAGAAGGCACTGTGCGGGAATATATTGTCATCTATGTTCCTGCTGGTGGTCAAGATCAAGAAGTGGTGAGAAGACCTCAACTGATAAATTAAATAAATGTGACCGCAACAGAGCAACTTAAAAGAGCATTTGTTAGAGTGGGGCACGTGGCGAGTTGCGCAAGGATGCCGCGGAGAATAGCGCGAGCCTCCACACGTGCTAGGTCTCCACGGTAATGCACTCAACAAGCCACGTGATAAGATGTGCAGATTGACAGTCTTAGATGCGGAGGCAACTGAGATTCATCCTCCGCCACCCGGATTGAGACGCGTCAATATGCCACCACGAGGACATAGATGCATTGGGAATTGGGCATTCCAAATTGGGGAGAAAAGGGGAGAAAAAAGATTATGGCCAGAAAATAATTTCAACTCATACCTCAGTTTGAAAGAACAAACAAACAAACGTGTGTACAAAAATGCACTTACAATGGAAGCCTATGGGGCAACTGTTCTAAGCTTTCCCCATAGACTTGTAAGTGAATTTAGACTAAAAATATTCACTGAAGATTTTAATATGGATGAGCTCTACAGAAGCTAAATTCTCATGCAGTAGTTGGCCTTCAAATCCTAATTGTGTTAATATCGCTAATTGTGGTTAGGAAAATGTTCCTGATCTCATAAAACCGACGTGACTGTGAAAACAGTTTTGAAAATATTACGCGGTTCGTTCTACGTATTTTCGCCGCAGTTCCGTGGTAATTTGTCCATTGTGTGGCGCTAAAAGCGAGTTAAATGTTCTCCCAAACAGATGACGTTTTTAACCATAATGCTCTAATGAGCTTTAACTCAACAAAACCGACCTCCGTACCCTGAACCTTAAACCTAAAACTAACCGATAGTGTCATAAATAGCAAATGTGAGATGAAAAACACAACCACGTCATTTTGTGATGACTTTCGGCTCATGTGTAAACGCAACGCTCTATCAGTTGAGCTACCTTGCAATTTGTTTTCTCTCGAACAAGCTTGTAAATGTAGTTGGTTATGTAGCGCAAACGTTAAATGGAAGTGGAGCGTAGTTCTAGCGGGAAGACCAGCAGGTGTACATCATCACATCATTAGCTGGGTAAATCCTAGCCAATCGCACGTAAGCCAATGCTTTATAAGTCCGCTCACAATCTATCACATTGCTGTTTCGGTGTGCTAACACTGCAATCTCCACCTTCCCACCACCACCAGTTGAGCCCTGTCCCGCAGGGGGGTAGGCTCCTCGCCCCTGCCTCCTATCTCCGGCAGGACATGACAGTTCCAGGTACAACTCCCTCGGACTGCCGGACGGGGCCTACGCCAAAGAGAGAGACATTACTTTCTGTTCTACATCTATCAAATAAATGGCATCTCAAACTTCACTCAAGCCTGCGTGTCTTCCCGATAGAAAATAAGTAATGCGCTGTAGTAAAAGTGTTTAGATGTGTTGAGATAGCATTGTGTGAGGGACAGGGTGAAAAGTAAGTGTTTATGAACTGATAATCTGCCGTTTTACTGGTGATTTGTGTAGAAGTGAATAAAATGTATTGTTGTTGTTGTTGTAGCACCTACAGTGTTCATTTTAGCAGGAAACTGCCACAATTGATACAACAAGCCACATAAGAATAATTTCGAAAAAATGCATGTATTGTAACGTGTTTCTGAAACCAGGTTGCTTGTAAATAAACATTTTATTATCTGAAATTAGGGTACAAATGATACTCATAAATGTAACTCTCGCTAAATTATGCCTCATTATACAATTGACACCTGCAGAGCATTTGCAAACCCTACAAACAATGGGCCTCTTTCATGAAACATGAGCAGAACACATGTCTGGTTCGTGAATCCATTTGTGCGTTAATTGTTGCATTCAGTTGAATGTGACAATTTACATATGAATGGTTTTACAAATAATTTACAAAGAGATCTGTTTTGCACGAGTTTCATGAATGAGGCAATTTCTTATGTTTCCATTCTAGAGTCAGGTCGGAAAGTGTACTATGTTTTAAATTAAAACTGTGCTGACTTTTTTCAATGGCTCAATTTTTCCTGAATAGGATCAAGTGTCTGGAACCACAACCTCTACTGTTCTGAAGAACTTAGAGCCCGACACGACTTACACTGTGACCGTGGTGCCGGTCTATGCTGAGATGGAGGGCAAACCTCTTTCAGAGAATGGCAAAACAAGTGAGTTTAGTGTTGCATGGTGAAATTGGCCACAGATTGAAAAGTCTGTCTATTGTTTAAGCCAATGTTTTCCACCATAAAATGACTTCGATATTGATTTTTATGTATCCCTGCTATCAGGACCATTGGGTGGAGTTCGCAACCTTCAGGTCACCGATCCCACCAGCAGCACCCTCTCTGTTCGATGGGAGCATGCTGATGGAAACCCCCGAAATTACAAGGTTTTCTACGTCCCACAGCCTGGAGATGATGAAAAGATGGTAAGACTTGATTACATTACCTTAAATCGTTTTAATGATGAACAGTGAATGTTGCTGTTGCTGCTTCAATCATTGTAATAACAGTATAAAAATAATAGCTTTTGTAACAAATGGTGGAGTAAACTTTCAACCTGTTGATGTAGGATTATGTCAGTATAATAATGCTTAAATTGTTATTAAATCTGAACTATCCTGTTCACTCAAAAATGAATATTCTGGGTGCCTGTGTGGCTCAGCAAGTAAAAACGCTGACTACCACCCCTGGAGTCGCGTGTTCGAATCCAGGGCGTGCTGAGAGACTCCAGTCAGGCTTCCTAAGCAACCAATTGGACCGGTTGCTAGGGAGGGTAGTGTCACATGGGGTAACCTCCTCATGGTCGCTATAATGTGGTTCTCGATCTCGGTGGTGCACGTGGTGAGTTGCGCGTGGATGCCGCGGGGAATAGCGTGAGCCTCCACACGCACTAGGTCTCCGCGGTAACGCACTCAACAAGCCACATGATAAGATGCACGGATTGGCGGTCTCAGACGTGGAGGCAACTGAGATTCGTCCTCCGCCACCTGGATTGAGGTGAATCACTACACCACCATGAGGACTTGGAGCGCATTGGAAATTGGCCATTCCAAATTTGGGAGAACATTCTTTCATCATTTACTCATCCTCATGTCGTTGTATGACTTTCTTCTGTGGAACACAAAAGGAGAAATTGTAATAAATATCCCGGTTTGTCTTTTCAATACACTGGCAGTGGAGAGTGATACAATTTCAAGCTTCAGAAATGACACAAAATGATGATAAAAGATGGCCATGCAAATCATGCATCGTATTCCAAGTCTTCTGAAGGCGTACGACCCAACATTTGAGTAGTTTTTCCAGTATAAAACTTGACGTCCATAGGGCGTTCATTGAGAACTTGCGTTGTTTTTAGCAGTAAAGTGTGAACAAGTTTTTTGTAGGTTGTTTGCCCCTGAATTTTAAAGGCATTTTTTTACCTTTATGAGTGCAATTTTTTTACCAAAAAAAGCACACACTGTGTGTCTTTTACGTAAAATGCTTTAATTTACAATTCCAAATGAATTAATCAGGGTTGTTACCTTTAAATTGAAATCAAATCATATTTTTTATATGTATTAGGCTTAGAAAAAATCCTTTGGGAATTTATTATGGATGCATTTTTTGCCCCTAAATTTAGAAATTTAGGGGCACTTTTTTTCACTTTCAGTGGCATTTTTGCTTCATGAACCCATTAATCTCTGACCCTGATCACTATCCACTAGGACTGGACGAAATGGCCAAAAATATTATCCAAAAAAATAAATGTTCATATCGTTTGATACTATTTCTTCTTTAATGAACCAAAGAGAGCACATGTTACACCACTTTTTGTCTCTCTCCACTGGCTGCCGGTTGATGCACGCATTAAATTCACGGCTCTGATGCTGGCATACAGAACAGTCACTGGGTCTGCTCCAGCATACCTAAAAACATTTATGCAGAGCTACACTCCTGCCAGAAGCCTGCGGTCGGCTAAGGAATGTTGCCTTGTTGTACCAAAACAAAGAGACACCAAAACACTTTCCCGGACTCTCAGTTTCATCATACCACGTTGGTGGAATGACCTTCCCAACTCAATCCGTGAAGCTGACTCACTCTCTGTCTTCAAAAAATGGCTAAAAACATGTCTTTTCCATGAGCACTTAACCAGTCACAAAAAAAATAAAAATAAAAAACATTCTTGTTGCACTTAAATCTGTTTTGAATACTATTCTGATGCTAGTGTAACTTTGTAGTATGGCACTTTTCGTACAAATGTCTCCTTAAGATGATTCGCTTCGGATAAAAGCGTCTGCCAAATGAATAAATGTAAATGTAAATTATATTTATCTCGATATATCACAATTTCATACCATTGATGGGGACGGAAATGCAATTCCACAAGTTTGTTAGACCTCAAGAATAAATGTAAACATAATTTGTTTACAAGTAAACTCTACATGGTAAGCTACTTTTAATTTGAAGTTCAAGAAGTATACTCCATAAGGTTTGTGACCTCTTCGCCACAATTTCATCGTCTTCAGTGAAAGTTTGACTCGTCATGGTCATTAATTTTTACGTTTCTGACAATGTTCTTCCTGGTTGTGGCTCAATCCGTGTCAGCTACGTAACTCAGACATAACGTAACTGCTGTAGCTTAAAAGTCATTACGTCCACAGAAGACTTTTTTTGCCTGTGTCAAAAAAATAGCAGATATGACAGTGAAATGGATCATGAAAAATCGAAATAGTACATGAATAAACAGCAATAGTGTTGATGTCGGAGTTGCTGTTTTGTTCAGTCGATAGCTGTATTGCATTGTCAGTGCTGTTTTGTTCGATACAAAAGAAATCATATTAGCTAGCTAGCGACTACCTAGCCTCATTACTGGTTACCATGATAGCAAGGCTAGGTAGCTGCTAGCCAGCTAATACTTCCTTACAGGTGGATTTCATAGCTGTGATTCAGTTAGTTGAGTGTATAACTTTACCAAACTCAAAACTCAAACTCGCACCTGATCTCCTAGGGTGAGTAAATGATTATAGAATTTACATTTTTAAGCACAGATTCCCTGATGTGATGGTTTATTTGTAAGACCTTCCCAATTATGACACACATCTTTTGTTTTGTGATAAATAGGAAGTAGTTTCCGGTGGCACGACAAGCACCATCCTGCGTAATCTTAACGCCAACACGGTGTACAAGGTCACATTGTTGCCTATGTATGAAAACGATGTAGAAGGAAAACGTCAGTCTGACAACGGAAAGACAAGTGAGTTACTTTTGGAATGGAGAACCCATATGTCTCTAGGGGCAATCCTGGTTCATGGCTTGTGAAGCTTCACCACGTCTATGTTGTTTAACGCAGAACCTTTGGGAAGTGTGAAGAACCTACAGGTGACGGACCCAACTGTGAACTCTTTGAGGGTGCGATGGGACCCGGCCGATGGAGATGTCCGTCAATACAACATCATCTATGTGCCTGTTGCCGGAGGTGCTTCCAGCACGGTAATGGACAGTCACCATTTGTCTCACCTTGATCATTTTGGTTGCCAATTAACATGCATTTGTAAACATGTGTCCTATAGACTCAAGTGTCTGGGATGTCGACCAATACTATTCTAAGGAACCTGCAGCCAGACATGGAGTACAGAGTTACCGTAGTGCCAGTTTACCCTGACGACGAAGGAAAGAAACAGTCCGACAACGGAAAAACAAGTAGGTAACAGCAATGTCACATTTAAAGGGATAGTTTACCAAAAACATCTAATTTTGTCATAATTTAGCCTGATGGTGTTCAAAACCCATGTGACTTTCTTTATCCCATGGATCATAAAAGGAGAAAGAGCTCAGGAGGAAAGTCTCAGTCACCATTCACTTTAATTGTATGGAAATAAAGTGAATGGGGACTGAGGCAAAGATACAAGTTGCAGATGAACTTATGCAAATATATAGAGTTTGATTGGACACATGGCCTTTGACGTTGACAACAACAGATATGGGAAATTAGGTTTACTGCGGCCAACTGTGTCTAATGATGAATTACAATTCTCACCATTCCCAGAGCCTCTGGGTGGAGTGAAGAACCTGCAGGTCACCGATCCCACAACCAGCTCGTTGAAGGTGCGCTGGGAGCCAGCTGAGGGTAACGTCCGGCAGTATAGAATCTTCTACGTGCCCGCGTCTGGTGGTGCTGAAGACATGGTAAAAGATGCTCCATTGAAGAGCCTCAGCTGTCTTTCCACGTGCCACTGATCTTCTATAACCTTCTGTTTAACTTTCTAAATCAACAGGAGCAAGTCTCTGGAGGAACAACCAACACTGTCCTGAGGAACCTTCTGTCAGACACGGTCTATACTGTGACTGTGGTGCCTGTTTATCCAGAGGGAGATGGACTCCGTCAATCTGAGAAAGGAAAGACTCGTAAGTTGTCCTTGGCAATTCCTTATTGATAGAACTGAGAACTTTGGTTACGGTTAATGAAAGCATTCCTGCCTAGAAGCGTTGGACGCATGCTTAACTAAAAAATAGCAGGAGCTGTATTACAGGAACATCCTAAGCGGCCACTCAGACTGGATGCAAAAAAATAAAAATAGCTAGCTAGACACGACGCAACGCAACGCAATGAATAGTACAGAATTCAGGTGTCTTAAAAAATTATTATTAACTTACTCCAGCACAAGACGCTGTTAAAAAATGGCGAGATGCGCCGTAACCGTCTAAAACATCCATCTAGCGCATTTTTACATTGAAAAAGCAAACAAATGAAAAACAGCGCAGACAGATGCAAGACCCGTTTTGGTGTGAACGGGCCCTTACTCTAGAATCCAATCTTATCTATTAGTAAACATGCTGATTTCTCTTAGGATCTTTATCTGTTCTATTTAACTAGTCTTAACTTAAATCTTAAATCTCCTGACCCATATCTGCATGATTTCATGAATTGCACTGCTGCCACACGATTGGCTGATTAGATAATCACATGAATAAGTAGATCTACAGGTGATCCTAATGAAGTGGTCGGTGAGTGTATTTGCCTTCGCATATGAAGTTTTTAATAATGATACTTGTGATGGACCAATATATCAGGCAGGCCTATTAATCAGCCGAAATTTGGCAATTTCCCAATGCACTCGAAGTCCTCGTGGTGGCGTAGTGACTCAATCCGGGTGGTGGAGGACGAATCTCAGTTGCCTCTGCATCTGAGACCGTCCATCTGCGCATCTTATCACGTGGTTTGTTGAGCGCGTTACCATGGACACATGCGCTATTCTCCGCGGCATCCACGCACAACTCACCACGTGCCCCACTGAGAGCGAACTACATTATAGCGACCATGAGCAATTTACCCCATGTGCCAATTTGGTTGCTTAGGTGACCTGGCTGGAGTCACTCGCGAATCCAGGGGTGGTAGTCAGTGTCTTTACTCGCTGAGCTAGCCAGGTCCCCCCAGCAGTTTTAGCATTAACCATAAATGCCCCCACTACCTGTCTGTCATTTTTGGCACTTTCTCACCATAAAACCGTCTGCTCTCTGTTGTTTGCTTGCCTCAGCATTCATTCCTGAACTTTACTGAGCTTCCTCCTGTTTAAACACAGAGCTGTTCTCCTTCCTCTGCAGTTCTGTAAATTCCTTGTTCTCACTGTGCAGTTTAGTGGCTTCTCTTTCAGCATTCTTTCTCTCTCTTGCAGTTCCACGTTTCCCTCCCAGAAACATTGTGGTCTACAACCCGACTCCCAACAGCCTTAATGTGCGCTGGGAGCCCGCCACGGGTCTGGTGCAGCAGTACAAGGTCGTCTATGCCCCGCTGAGTGGCATCCGGCCTCAGGAATCGGTGGGTGTCTTCCATGCACACACACACACACACACACACACACACACACACACACACACACACACACACACACACACACACACACACACACACACACACACACGCCTTTGCCAATAGTTTTTAATCACTTAAAATAAAAAGATTACCCAAATATTAACATTCTGTCATAATTTACTATTTTTTCCGAACTTGTTCCGACTTTCTTTTTTTATTACAATTTGGTTGGATTACTTTTTTTAGTACCTTACCCAACACTGCTCGCTGCATATTTGAGTATACAAGATTTCAGTGCCGTGACAAAGATTTTCAGCGGAAGAACGACTTCAATTTCAGCCTGTTTCTCGCACAAAGCTATTATATGGCTTCGGAGGGCTTGAAATATAGCGCCAAAGTAGTATGGACATTTTTGGAGTTCTAAATTCTTTCATTGTAAGGAAAAGTGCCATGTAAACATTCCCTTTTTGTGTTCCACTTCAGAAATAAAGTCGTACAAGTTTGAAACTACATGATTGTGAGTAGCCTAAATGTTGACAGAAGAGTATTCATTTTAGGCAAAGTGTTTTGAGTGACAGGTAAATGTTTAGCACCACGTTTTGTCCTCAGGTGATTATTCATCATGTTTGCCATAGAGAGAAGCAGCCTTCTGATTGGTCGTGGTGGGAGAAATGTTCATGACTAACCTGACTAAACACAGCAAGTTGGGACACAGAAGAGAGATGTTCAAATCTTACTTGTTGACCCATATTTGTCAAACCCGTCAGTTTGAACTTATTCTATCATAAAGGCTGGTGTACGGAAAGAATGCGCCCACTATCCCGATGATGTTATGACCTACAAATGAAAAACAAATGAGCAAATGGGGTCATAATCCTGCAGGGTGTTGACAGGTAGCTGATGGGGTTCCCCTGTCGCACTATACAGACTCTACTCACCCAGAACGCTCTCTTTTCGAGTCCAGCAGACCCCCCAGGGCAATTACGCTGTAGCATTTAACATCTGTTTGCATTACATATCTGTTTGGAAATGTGATCTCGCTCTGGTAATCTAAACAGGGGCTTAACGCTGAGGTCATTATGTATATTTCCGTTGCCAGATTCGTAACGTCTGCACCAGACTGTTATACAGTGGATGTTCGTGGACATGCTCGTCTGTATGTTATCTAAACGAAGGTCGTCTCCCCACAGGTTCTCGTTCCAGGAAATGTCAACAATGCTTTCCTGGATCAACTCATCCCGGATACTCCGTACTCAGTGAGCGTAATGGCCATGTATGCAGACGGACAAGGCCCGGGAATTGATGGGAAAGGAAAAACACGTGAGCTAATCTTTCAAAAATACTAATTTCACTCTGGGTGTAAACAATGGCATTGCGCTAATGATGGCAAACAAAACATGTGACATTGCACTGGTGGAAATCTGTTGGGTTATTTAATGGTGCTGACTAAGGCAAGCATTACTATTACTAATTCTCACACTTAGAGTAAGGGATGTGGTGGTGGTGTAGTGGGCTAAAGCACAGAACTGGTAAGCAGAAGGTTGCTGGTTTGATCCCCACAGCCACCACCATTGTGGGCACGTAACTCCAGGTTGCTCCGGGGGATTGTCACTATAATATATGCATAATTGCTTTGGATAAAAGCGTCTGCCAAATGCATAAATGTAAATGTTAGGGATTTGAACAACCGCCAAACCTTATGTTTTAAAACTTTGTCAAGTAACTCATACTACACTGTTTGTGCTAGGCATTTAATACTGAAATAATTATCGATTGACCGATTAAACACAAAAAAAATATATCGGTCAATCCAGTTATCGGCCTACTAGAATAGGAAAATGGGATTGGGTCAGTTTTGGCCATCTTGACTTGGGCCAACCACCCAGAACACCTTAGCAACCAAATAGCAACAAACTGGCAATCACCAACAACACCCTGGTATTTTATTGGTGAGTTTTGCTTGGGCATGCATCACTTTTGTTCTTTAGAAAATGTTATAATCCAGTTGTCTGTTGCAGTACCGCGAGCTGGACCCAGAAACTTGCGAGTCTTCGAAACCACCACGAACACGATCAGCATCGGCTGGGATCACGCAGAGGGTCCTGTTCAACAATATAGGATTGCGTATGCTCCATTGACGGGGGATCCCATCACAGAATTTGTGAGTAGATGACAATTGACTCTTCCTTTGTTTTATTGAGTTCAGGGGCTGTGTTAATCTCAGCAAAGTAATTACTGTCGAAAATGTTAATGAAAATTAATAGATAAAAAAGATACATCATGACGATCAGGGTTGGGGAGTAACGGAAACCATGTAACGGGATTACGTATATAAAATGCTAAATATAAGTAACTGTATTCCACTACAGTAACAGTTTAAATCATTGGTAATTAGAATACGGTTACATTCAAAAAGTAGTTTGATTACTGAAGAGATTACGTTGCATTTTATTGTCATTTGTTTCATTTAATATTTAGTCCTTTAAGATGGAAAACATTTATACAAATAAATAATGTGATCCAAAGTGCATTTGAAGAGCGGTGAAACACTTTCTAATGATGTGTTACATTCATACGAGCAGACAGAGAAGTACGTTTGAAGTAAGTTTGGAGCAGAAGAAATAGAAATAAACCTGGTGTATATTGTTAGCTTTACGCTAAGCTAAAATGCTATGTCTAGCCATTTTACATGCACATGTGACCAGACACGATCATCAAAATTTTCACGTTAGTTTTCATTAAAACACTATTGCTGAAAAATGTAATTGCAAGATATTAACAATGATCTAACACCTTCCTGCTTGAACTGAAAGAGCTGAACATGCATCCTATATGTGATCATTAATCAGTGGGCTGGACGGACATGCAAATGATTAATGAAATCTCAATAGAGCTCAACAGGGCCCACCCACTTTTTAAGCCGTGTTGGTTACGGAATTATTTTTCCCAATTTATGTTTTGCATAGGCTTTCCATGAAATCCTCCATAAAATTGTTCTAAGCCATGAACAAAACCAACCAGAGTCCAACTTGGTTACGTCATTCACAGTGCATCATGGGAGTAGGCGGCCTCCTGGGCTCATTTCGCGAGCTTTGTTGGCCGCGCTTCTCCGATTGGTGAATATAAATATATTTAATTGTATTTTTTTCTGCAGAGTGCTGTTCCTGGCAACAGAAATAATGCTATCCTTCAAAACCTGCTTCCTGACACGCCGTACAACATCACAGTAATGGCGATTTATGCTGAAGGACCTGGTGGATCCCTGAACGGAAACGCAAGGACACGTGAGTCAAACAGAGCACACTTTTAAAACACACTCTGCATAGATTACTCATCTTTGGTCACATTCTCTGGGATATTGCTACACAAAGACAACTAACAATAGCCATCTTACATACAGTATCTTGTTCTTGTCAGCTATAGAGTTTTTAAGGGTTTTAGGAAAACAGGAGTGTGTTATTGCTGTTTGGACACTGTTGGAAAACTGTTGTACTGTATAGACAGATCCCATTGTTTACAAACGGTGCAGCGCATATGCCGGAAGTGGTAGCAGAAAGCCGGTAGACTATTGAGTTAGACTTGACAGATAGACAGCTGGTGCTAGCCAGCTCCTTTAAATATGCATTTAAAAGATAATATATGATCAAATGTGCCTTTAGGCTCAAAGCGAGCTGGATTTGGGTACACTATTGCTAGTAAGACATCTAATTATTGTAATCGATTAGTGAAAGTATGACACAAATCCATCATAAATGCAGAAATGTTCTTAGCTATACAATTATTATAATGATATAAGTTAATAACATACCTGTAATAAAAGCTTTGCTGCAAACCCCTGAGTTGGAAATGATCTCCTCAGTCTAGTCACCTCTGATAACGAAATCTGATAAAAGGGAAGTCCTTGGTTTTTGACATTGCGATTTTGACAGCGAACAGGGCAGCACAACACTTTTTTTGCAGCCACTTCCGAATGCGATTTAGGTGTCATTTTGCCAAAGGATTGGTCTATATGTTGGCCTAAGTGCTAGAAAAGCCACTTTGAAGCTGCTTACCAAGCTTCTCATAATTAAAAAGAATTAAAGTCAAACTACAAAAAAAGTAGTCACAGCTAAACCAAAAGCTACTATCAAAAGGTAGCTAACTACATTAAACAGCATTTGAACTGATCAATGTACGCTAAATACAGCCTATAAAATTAGGAAACGGCACATTTTATATAACTAAACTGGCGGCCAAAAGTTAGGAATAATGTACAAATTTTGCTCTTATGGAAAGTAATTGGTACTTTTATTCACCATAGTGGCATTCAACTGATCACAATGCATAGTCAGGACATTAATAATGTGAAAAATTACTATTACAATTTTATTTATTGTTTTTGAAATTCTTAAACTAATTCAAAGAGTTCTCATCAAAAAATCCTCCGGGTGCAGCAATTACAGCTTTGCAGATGCTTGTTATTCTAGCGGTCAGTTTGTCCAGATACTCAGGTGACCTTTCACCCCATACTTCCTTTAGCACTTGCCATAGATGTGTCTGTCTTGTCGGTCACTTCTCACACACCTTACAGTCTAGCTGATCCCACAAAAGCTCAATGGGGTTAAGATCCGTAACACTCTTTTCCAATTATCTGTTGTCCAATGTCTGTGTTTCTTTGCCCACTCGAACCTTTTCTTTATATTTTTCTGTTACAAAAGTGGCTTTTTCTTAGCAATTCTTCCCATAAGGCTCTACTCTTTACTGTTGTACATGAAACTGGTGTTGCGCGGGTAGAATTCAATGAAGCCGTCAGCAGAGGACATGTGAGGCGTCTATTTCTCAAACTAGAGACTCTGATGTACTTATCCTCTTGTTTAGTTGCACATCTGGTCTTCCACATCTCTTTCTATCCTTGTTAGAGCCAGTTGTGCTTTGTCTTTGAAGACTGTAGTGTACACATTCGTATAAATTTTTTTTTTTTGGCAATTTCAATCATTTTATAGCCATCATTCCTCAAAACAATGATTGACAGACGAGTTTCTACAGATTTGTTTTCCATTTTTGAGCTTAATATTGAGCTTAAAACATGCTAGTCTATTGCATACTGTGGCAACTCAAAAACAAAATGTTAACCTTCATTTAACTAAATAGCTTTCAACTGTGTTTGATATAATGGCAAGTGATTTTCTAGTACCAAATTAGCATTTTAGCATGATTACTCAAGGATAAGGTGTTGGAGTGATGGCTGCTGTCTAGATTTGTTCAAAAATTACTTTTTTCAAATAGTGATGGTGCTGTTTACATCGGTAATGTCCCGACTATACTTTGTTGAATGCAATTGGTGAATGAAAGTATCAATTTCCTTCCAAAACAGCAAAATCTGTACATTATTCCAACCTTCTGGCCGCCAGTATATGTTGAAAACATACTGCAGTAGACAAAAATATGTTGCTTTACTGTAAATAAGTAATAACTGTCCAAGCAACCATATTGATTATGAATCAGATTACTCAATGCTTCCAATGAAAGAGATTGTAATTTCTTCATGTATGGAATTTTATCCAGTTTATTTATATTGCGCTTAATTTTCCAGTAATGGAACATTTTGAACACACTGGGCCAAAAATCAGAATATGATTATTCTAAATTAGACTTTGGTTGGAATAACCAGACTAAGATGGAATCCCCTGATTTTGAGGGAATATCTTTTTACATTATAAGAGTGTAAAAGTGGCACACCTTAATAAAACGAACACTGATATTAAGAGCATATACACTTTTACTATGATGGTGATAGTTTGCAGTTGTTATGGTAACATGATTGTTTAACACACTGTATGTGGTTTTTGTATTCAGTTGGCCTGCTGGCCCCTCAGAACCTGCGGGTCTCGGACGAGTGGTACACACGCTTCCGTGTGTCCTGGGACCCGGCGCCATCTCCGGTCATGGGTTACAAACTGGTCTACCAGCCAACAGGTAAATACTGCGATACTATGAAATCACTGCATGCTTATAGTCCTGTTTAAAATGTTTAATGTAAAGTCAACATGAAATCAAAATCATAATATCCTTTCCTGTTATTACTGTGTACGATTCATCAGCACACTCTTTAAGGTCTTCGTAATGTTTCATCAGAATATAGTAACTTGCTCCGTCTCAACAACTGACTTATTCTTTCTCATTGAATGTCTTGTTTCATTCTCAAATACGTCACATAACAAGTCAAATGGGTTGCGAATGCCGCATTAGTGAATTCAGCAGTAGTTCCTCAGAATTCTTGATTCTTATTTTGATGTTATTGTACATTTTTAGACAAGGATGAGTCTTTGGAGGTGTTTGTTGGTGATGTCACCACCTATCCACTACACAATCTGATGCCTGGCACCACGTATGATGTTCAGGTGTATGCCCAGTATGATGGCGGTGTGAGCAAAGCCCTCATAGGACAAGGAACAACATGTACGCTTTCAGATGAGTTATTCATCCATTGTTAAATGTATGCCAGTATTTTCATCCGTTAAAGCAGTATGATTCCCACACTGAGTCTATTTTACTCTCTTGTCTTTTCAGTGTACCTGAATGTCACCAATCTGGAGTCATTTGACGTCGGCTACGACAGGTTCTGCATTAAATGGTCACCTCACCGTGCCGCCACGTCTTACCGAATCAAGCTGTACCCTCTGGATCGTAAGTCACGCTCTTCAAAACCTTCAGAACCTGTGACTCTTTATGTTGCAATACCCAAATGAATTATGAGTTATGTTTGTAATTTATAAATCGCTTTGGATAGAAACGTCTGCTAAATGACTAAATGTAAATGAGAAATGACTCATTATGTTATAACATGACTAAAAAAAGTACCAAAAAGTACCATAAGATTACAATGATTTTAGACATGGTTTTTGGACATATGGCATGGCAATCTCATTCGATTCTTTAATCATATAATGGAGTACATTATAACTTAGTAATATGTAATAAGGTACTCATTCATTACAATGTCATGTATATATAAAAAATATCATGGTACTATTATTTAATACCATCACTGTTGTTTAATGTACTTTCAGCCTCAGCTAAAGGTCAGCAGGAGATCACCATCACGGCCGGTCAGAGTCAATACTGTTTCGAGGGCTTGAGTCCAGACTCCCTCTACAATGCTACTGTGTTCGTCCAGACGCCCAATCTAGAGGGACCCGGAGTCAGTACCAAAGAACGCACCCGTGAGTTCAGCACTTAATAATACTGTAAATAAGCATATTTTCATCAAACAGTTGAATGTGAAACAATGATTTGAAGTGTTTTCTTTCTGTTTTCTTTTGATTTTCTAGGTGTCAAACCAACACCTGTGCCAACAAAACCACCCACACCCCCTCCACCACCCACCATACCACCCGGTTGGGCGGGTAAGTGTCCACAATCAGTGCTCAAGAAACCATATTGCAGCACTTTTTAAAGAGTAATGCCTTACTAGTGAACAAGCTAAAACACTTGACATTTAAGTTAATTGATAATTAAGCATTTTCAGTCTTTATAATCATAATTCAGACAACTTTCTCTTAAATCATAATTAAGGTGTTATAATGGAAATTACAGGTTGGTAGGTTTGGTCTTGGTGGACTAGATCTGCACAGTTAGGGTGAGTTCACACTTGTAGTTCGGTTCTTTTGGTCTGGACAAAAAAGAAAATTATACGTTTAGTCCTGGTTCGCTTAACGTTCACATTGGCATTTTTAACACCGACCCTAACGATACAAAACCAAAGGCTTCGGGAAAAAGTCACAACCTGATTGGACAGCTTTTACGGCGTATATTTTTTTTTGACGGAACTTGTCGATCATCCAAAACAATACTGGCTGCTGGGCAAAATGCGCTCGTCTTGTTTATTTATGTATATATGGTGTTATTTCTACCTGCTGAGAACAAAGAGCTAATAAAATGTGTAAAGGAGTCAAAACAGCATCAGGAATTCCTCCGTTGCACACACAAATTAAGACATGCTGTCCTGAACTGTAATGGGCAACATAGCTCCTATGATGAGAAGAACCAGGAATGCTTGAGGTCAGTATTAGGCAAATTACTTCCTGTTTTTGGTCCGTTTAGACGTCTTTGGTCCATGTTGCATTCATATATCAATCGTACTGCAACAGAGTTAGTATGGAAGCGGACCGAGACCCACTATTCAGGCGGTCTCGGTCCGCTCGTTTAGTCCGCTCCAAGGTTCGGATGACAGCGTTCACACTTGTTCAAATGAACCGCACTAACAGAGCAATCGCACCAGAGTTCATTTTAATTGAACCAAACCTGCCAAGTGTGAACACACCCTTAGACATACATACAATCCCCATGAAGCAGATATAGACCTGTGGTGCTGGGGAGGAGGAGGGTTTCAGAGAAAAAACTCTTGTAGCGTGCTGCAGTGAAACCAGCTAACCTGCAAACAACTAAGGCAATTTAAATGTTAGATAAAGAGTGAGTAAGCAAGTTGATTGGCTAACAGATTCAATATCAGTGGACCTATCAGATGCACCATGTGAAAGACTAATATTATACAGTAGGCAGTGATTATAGGCAATATACCATTGGCGAGCGTATATCATTGTACACTATAATTAAAGTGCATTATGGGTCAAAAATAGTGGACTATATGAAGAATTAAATGGCTCCCTAGGAATTCAGACAACACTGGCTGGCATGCAATATAGTGCGCTATACTGTATGTGGAATAGGGAGTGAATTCAGACACAGCATATTACTTTTTTCAGATACAAGCGTAGCAGACATGTTCTACATCTGGCCTCTTTGGAATATGTTTTGGTCAAATTAATATCAGTTTTAATACCTTGGAAACAATTCCTTCCACTAATGAAACCATAAGCTGTTCTTTTTATCTTCAATTAATAAAAAAAACATCAGAATTGGATCCCTAAATTCATGTTGGATTGTACTCCAATCGTGTTTATTCATTACATGATAACCCAACAAGTAGTTTGGCCAAATGCTTCAGTCCTCAACCGTTTCCATTCAAATCTGAGATGTCCGCTAGCTCTCAGTGTTAAGAGACGTGAACGAATCCACCGAGGATTATATACTTAAACAAATCATTTTTTAAGAAGCTGATAAAGTTACTGTGGAGAGGAAAATGTGGAAGATTATTTCATCATTTGTCTTCATTTCTTTTCAGTAAAACAATAGATCATTAATGTTAATTCTTTCTTAAACCTCCTAGTTTTTAAAAGAAATTCAGTCTTGTGGTTGTTTGTCATTGAGATTTCCTCACCTTTTTTTTCTGCTCTTGTGTAAGATTTAAATTAGAAATGAAGGATCTGGGGCAAAAAGCAGTTTTTGTTTGCATCACATAATTCATTTGTATTTTTTCTGTCTTAGTTTGCAAAGGAGCAAAGGCAGATGTGGTTTTCCTGATTGATGGCTCGTGGAGTATTGGAGATGACAGTTTCAGCAAAGTTGTCAATTTTGTCTTCAGCGTTGTCGGAACCTTTGATGTTATTGGTCCATCAGGAATGCAGGTAAAACGGTCTTGGAAAAATAAAACAATAGTGTTTTCCAGGCCTAAGAAAAAGTCATTTCTATTGAGGAATATATATATATTTTTAGTTTTCCTCAGCTTTTTGCAATTTCCATCGTTATCAACATAGTTCAACAATTTGTTTTCCCCGAAACCGTAGTCCCGACGAACATTCAGAAGCCTGTGGATATGTAACGGGAGCCATATTGTAGCCTTTAGCCTCCTTGTTAGAGCACCCGCCTCCCACGCCGGAGACCTAGGTTCGAGTCCCGTACGGAACGGGTAGAACAAGAGCGTCACATTGGTGCCGTGACCCGGATGGGAGTGAGGTTTAGGGGGTGAGTGTAACGGGAGCCAGCTGGTAGATAGCTGTGCAATGTATAAACCTCACTCTCCTGACCTCAAGAGGTGCACTAGCGACTGACGCTAGGGGTTATAGCCTTTAGCCTCCTTGTTAGAGCACCCGCCTCCCACGCCGGAGACCTAGGTTCGAGTCCCGTACGGAGCGGGTAGAACAAGAGCGTCACATTGGTGCCGTGACCCGGATGGGAGTGAGGTTTAGGGGGGTGAGTGTAACGGGAGCCAGCTGGTAGATAGCTGTGCAATGTGTAAACCTCACTCTCCTGACCTCAAGAGGTGCACTAGCGACTGACGCTAGGGGTTATAGCCTTTAGCCTCCTTGTTAGAGCACCCGCCTCCCACGCCGGAGACCTAGGTTCGAGTCCCGTACGGAGCGGGTAGAACAAGAGCGTCACATTGGTGCCGTGACCCGGATGGGAGTGAGGTTTAGGGGGGTGAGTGTAACGGGAGCCAGCTGGTAGATAGCTGTGCAATGTGTAAACCTCACTCTCCTGACCTCAAGAGGTGCACTAGCGATTGACGCTAGGGGCTGTAGCCTTTAGCCTCCTTGTTAGAGCACCTGCCTCCCACGCTGGAGTCCCGTACGGAGCGGGTAGAACAAGAGCGTCACAGATAGAAGCATAGTTCCTTGTTAGTTACTGTTTGGACATCGTTTGACTGATCGGTCACTGATTGGAATCGTCATGCTAACACAAGCCTTTTTAATGATTAAAGGCTACAAAGAGAAAGCGCTTTATCACAGACAGTTTCATTCAAATGTTTTTCGAGAGTGCGCTTGAGCATATGCACATGTGTGTCAGGGGAACACCAAAGTATAAGATAGAGGGAAAGCCATCTATTGCAGTGCAATGCATCTGTCACATTACAAAGTGCATGCCGCTTTTGTGTCTTCAGAAGCTTTCTTGCATTAAACGGATTTGTGGTGTATGTCCAAATGATCTCTTATATTTGAATGTCTGCGGAAGTTATTACTCCATCCCCTGAGTAACGTAATGAAGAACAGCTCAACCAACATGTTTCTAATGATGGATGTGCGACATAGTTACTACGGTTTCGGGAAGCAGTCGTGACTAGCTAGTTAATTTCTACAACGATGCATCGTACTGTGGTGGTTACACTTTGAGTGACGTAGTTGTACGGGAAAACGCACCCCTGGAAAGTTCTTGGAAAGATAATACCGCAGCAACAGCAATATGATAAAAATACACACATGTTTCATAAAAGGTTTCCATTTATCAATAATAAGAATAAACAATATAGTTAATAGAAATATAGTTAATTAACCTTGTCTGTTTACGGTTGCCATGCTACATAGCAAATTGCTTCATTCATATTGAATGTGCTTTAAACTGATTTTACAATTGAAACGATCAATTTTAGAAATAGACAATAATCGAATCATCTTTGTGTTAGATATATTCCATCATTTTACATTTATACTATGTTTGATATTCCTTTCAATGTTTCCTTCAAGGTTTCGTTCGTGCAGTACAGCGATGATGCAAAGACGGAGTTCAAACTTAATGCATATAACGACAAGGGCACGCTGCTTTCTGCTCTCAAACTCATTCGCTACCGGGGAGGAAACACTAAGACAGGTATCACTCAGACATTAATGAATTGTTCGTAACACTTTCCTTAAAAACGAATGTCCCTGTCCTCCATCACCTGTACTGTAGTGTTTTCCTTTTCCTTCCTTTTTTGACACTGAATGAAGCAGAGTTCAATTTTGGGCAATGTGGAAACATTGGCAGTGACTGCTGAAGTCTCATAGTCTTGAAAGATTATTATATTAGTTTCGTTTTTTTAAAGTTTATTCATACAGTATTAAGTTCCACAAAAAAGAAAATATATATATATTATTCTCTGGTGCTTTTAAATCCTCTTCAGATCACAATATGCTTATCTGAAGAACCTATCATGAACCATCAAGAACTTTTTATACCTCCAAAGTACCATTTAGTAACTCAAGAAACATATACATAATTGGGACGGCTGTGGATCAGGTGGTAGAGCGGGACGGCCACTAATTGCAGGGTTGGTGGTTCGATTCCCGGCCCACATGACTCCACGTGCCGAAGTGTCCTTGGGTAAGACACTGAACCCCAAGTTGCTCCCAATGGCAGGCTAGCACCTTGAATGTCTGCTCTGCTGTCATTGGTGTGAATGTGTGTGAGAATGGGTGAATAACACTAAGGTTAAAAAGGCGCTATTTAAGTGCAGACCATTTACCATACAGTCAGAAATATTTCTTGATAAGAAACTGAACTTTAAGTGCAGCAAAGAACCACTGAAGAACTTTTAGATTGAGGTATGTGGGTTGGAATTGGTGGACCTTTTCCCACTTTTAACACTCACACTCTGATTTCAACGACTGCTTGTTGTCCAGGTGTTGCTCTGAAGCATGTGTATGAGAAGGTCTTCACTGTAGAAAGTGGAATGAGGAGAAACGTGCCGAAAGTCGTTGTTGCTGTAACAGATGGACGTTCTCAAGATGATGTACAGAAGAATGCTGCTAAACTACAGCATGCTGGTACGACTCTCTCCCATACCTTAAAGATCTTCACATCTCAATGATTATGATGTCACAGCAGTATGTACCACCCACCTTGATGAATGACAATGTGAACTGCGCCGATATGCATTGGGTTATTCTATCATAACAAGAGGTCATTTTCAAGTAGAAGTCTTACAGGTAGTATGCATAAAAGCTAGAGAGGGTGGAAAATGGTTATGTTAAATAAAAAGATGACTGCTTTTGGTGCAAGAAACATTTTTTAGCTGCAAAATGCTATACAATTGCAAAATATGGCACTATGTAATGATGTGGCAAGTATTTATATACAATATGTTCCCTTTAAGATAAATGTCCTTATTGAGCATGTGTTGTCGCAGGTTACAGTGTGTTTGTGGTCGGCGTGGCCGATGTGGACTTTGTCGAGCTGCAAAACATTGCGAGCAAACCGAGCGAACGTCACGTCTTCGTGGTGGACGACTTTGATGCCTTCTCCACCATTCAGGACAATCTGGTCACGTTCATTTGTGAAACGGCAACATCCTGTGAGTTCAGAATCATACTTGAGGCTTTTCTCCATGTGACTGAAAACAGCTCTAGATTATAATTGTGTGTTCAGACATTAAGCTCATGCCATTCCTGTTTCCCCCAGCCTGCCCATTGATCTATGTAAATGGATTCACATCGCCAGGTAGGCTTGTTTATATCAGTGCGTATGTACACTTATGTATGTATGTAGAGTGCTGACATCTATGTGGTTTCCCAGGATTCAGAATGCTGGAAGCCTTCAATATGACTGAAAAGGTGTATGCTAGCACCAAGGGTGTGTCTATGGAACCCGGTTCTTTCAATAGTTACACCGCCTACAGACTCCACAAGAATGCTTTCCTGAATCAGCCTTCATTGTGAGTTTAAACCTCTCCTGATTCCGCTCTGAATTCCGATTCTGTTACAATTGTGACTCATCGGCATTTAGAATCTTCCATTCTTACACAACTGAAGTAATTCCAAGCCATTACTTAGAAGTTATTGGCTCATTTCTTCAAGGAATTGTTTAGTTATGCCTCATTCTGCATTATATACTCTCAGTTATGTATCCTCACGGAATGGTTTCTTATACATTGGAATAATGATAGTAATTAGTTGTGTATGTTTAGGCAAGTATTGCTCATAGGGGTAAGGATTCAAACAAACCCCCAAACTTTTGCATCTAACGAACATTAATGTTAACTGAAATTATGTGGCTTTTTGAGGAGAGACATGCTATTACTTTTCTAAAAGTTTTTGTGAGTTTTGTAAAACGCTGCCTCTTACCCAGTTAAACTCCACAATCCAAAAGTGTTCATAGCCACCATTCTCCCACACACTTCCTTAATTATTTTACCATAAAAACCACTGATAGTATAATGCATCAGATAAATCCAGTGACTTTGACCTGCCAGTGTTGATGTCAGAATTAAGATGTCACTTCCTCTAGCTTTGACTGATTTCGTGTGCTTGTATTTGTTTGTGTGTGTGTGTTTTTTTTTAAGGTATATTCACCCGAATGGTCTACCGTCCACATTCACCATCATTCTGACATTCCGACTCTTGCCTGACTCGCCGACTGAGGCCTTCGATATCTGGCAGGTGTCGGACAAGAACTACAAACCTGAGACCGGTGTCACCATTGACCGTAAGCCTGATTGTCATTGGTCGAACATTTTGGTAACACCTTACATTAAAAGGGGACTCATTTACTAATGCATTATAAATCATTAATAAGCGGTTATAACAATATTAATACAAATACAAGTTTTGTGTGTATGCAGTACTTGCCAAATAGTGAGCCTTTTAACTTACATGTTATAAATGCTTAACAAATCCATACTTATTCATATGTTATTAATCCAAAAACACAAAATTCCCTAACTCATGATTTATGTCACAATGCTGCAAAAATACATTATAATAGTGAGTTGATAAGAAGGGATTATGCCATTTTGATACAGTCTAATTTGTATTTATATTCATTACTTTAATGTCCAAAAAATGGTGCTATTTCAAGTGGTCACAACTTACCTAATTCTAGTTAACTAAAGTCCTCTACAAAAACACTTTTCATTCAGAGCCTACTTAATAAAGTCAGATTACTACTGAACTTTATGTACATCGGTTTCTAATGTTGGTAGCCACTTCATATTTGTCCACATACATTTTAAGGTAGATTTTCACAGGTTATTAATGTTGAGAAATGTGTTATTAAGCATTTATAACATGTGAGGTTAAAATAATAAATTGTTCATATTGTTATAAATGCTTATCAATGATTTATAATGCATAGACAGTAGTAAACGATACAAAGTGAACATTAATGTATTTAAAATTGTTATACCAAATTATCTGAGCTATGCTATCAACATTATTTTGAAGCTCTACACTCTTCCTCAACAATTGTCTCATTTGTGTTTCTTTTCATTTCTCCTAAGGAATTTAATATGACATTATTGAGACAAAAGTTTCTTTTTTATTCTAATTTGGTCATTTGGTTTCTGGGGTATCTAACTCTTAGTCTGTCTATTTTTCTATTTGCTCAGCGTCCGGTCAAGCTGTGTCATTTTACAGTAAGGACACAACAGGCGAGATCCAACGTGCCACATTTAAAAACGATCATGTGAAGAAAATTTTCCATGGAAGCTTTCACAAGGTAAACTTAGATGTAATTTGTAGATGTTTATGTATGTTGCATGGTACATCAAGCAAGAAAGCTTTGCCATGGTCTCTCTCCTTGTAAGAGTGATGATAATCTTTGTTCTGGAGAAGGTCTTTGTTGTAGGAGTATGACAGATGATTTCACATTTATTTCAAATATGGGCATATATTGTGGCACCTGAATGAATCTGAAATTGTGATGAGTTCAGCCAGAGTGGATAATGAAAGTTGGAGCATTTTTGCTGAATGGCCTTGCATAGTGCCAATAACTACACACACCGAGCCAAACTGCGTGAGGTCTCCAGCAAACTGCAGTCAAGAAAATACACTTAAAGGTTTAGTTCACTCAAAAATGAAAATTCTCTAATCATTGACTCACCCTCATGGTGTTTCAAACCCGAATTACTTGCTTTCTTATGCAAAACACATAAGGAGATATTTTAATGAATATCCTGGTTCGTCATTTCAATACAATGGCAGTAGATAAATATTTTTTATACATTAAATACATTTTTTTTAAAGAGCATGCATGAATTATATTCATTTATATTTATATAATTATTCATTAAAAGTCATTATTTAAGCTCTGAAGTTTTCTATATCTGAGGAGGGACTAAATTGGTGGTTGATAAGTAAGCACATACGTAAGTACGTAAGTAAAAACGTAAGTACATAAGTATGTATGTAGGTAAGTAAGAAAAACATGAGTACGCAATAATAATATAAGTATGTAAATAAGTACATATGCACATTAAGCACTTACAATAAGTACATACATTTGTAATTAAGTACATAAGTATGCAAGTACATAAATACGCTGGTATGTAAGAGTGAACGTAAATATGTACGAACGTGATAATAATATAAGTACGTAATTAAGCACATACAGTATGTAGAGTAAGCACTTAGGAAAGTACATTAATTTGTAATTATGTACTTAAGTATGTACGTTAGTAAAAAGTATGTAGGTAAGCATGTAAGTACTTTCACAAGGAAGTATGTTTACAAGTGCATACGTAAATACTTAGGTACGTAATTGAATATGTAAACATGTAATTTAGCATATAAGTATGTATGTATGTACTCAAGTATGTAGGCAAGTATGTACATAAAGTACACAAATAAATATGACAGAAAGAAAGGAGAAAAAGAGGGCAGGGTGTGTCTCAAAGACACAGAAAATCACTTTAGCTAGAATCTATAAATTAATTTGGTGAGACTGTAAAAAAGTGCTGCATTTGTCTGGCAGAGAACACTGGAAAATGTTCGATCACTTTTCAAACTATTAAACAATTACATCATAGAGCCAGCGAGCAGAATGCCTGGCGAGGAGCAGACGGCCTCTCATCTATATCTCTGTCTGGTCTGAATATTGGTGGTCTGTCAGGTTGCCTGTAAGAAGTTGTCCACAGGGGAAATTCTTGTGGTTTGATGGGGAGGTGTGGAGGCTTGTTTGTTTTGGTTTTACCTCCCAGAATCCCCCCCACACCACTGCTGTAACCTCTCAGTCTGTACCCTCAGGAGACCGCTGTTTACCTGACCCTGTGATAGTAAACACAGCACAGGTCACTTTAAAGTAGGACTGGGTCTTATGACGGTATATGGATAGTTGGCACATTTTTTTTTTTTAAATCAAGACTTTAGGTTCAAAGGGAAAGTGCATATTTTAGGTCCTGTGACTCCCCACACAATCCTGCAGAAGACAGTGCATATAAGGCGTCAAGCATGCTATGTTTACAGATATTGACAAATCCATTCCAGACCCAAAGATACAGTCCCACTCTAAGAATGTAATTACATCGCTGTTGTAGGGTTCTGAACATCGGCTGGTGTTTAAGACTTGGCTGCCAGATTGTCTGTGGCAAATATGGAAGAACAACTTCATCACACATGGTGGTGAATGGGGAATATATGTGTATATTGATTATTAGAATTAGAATTAGAATGAGCTTTATTGCCAAGTGTTCTCATGAACACAATTTATTTTTAGTGATAGGAGAAGTGCACACAGAACAGTACAGTGAGACAGAGAATATAAAACAAGGTATGAGTATAAACAGATATACAATTAATAGGACATATAACAGAATGGCGAATGTACATGTGCAAGTGGTAATGTATGTGCATGTTAGGGGTATGTAGAGTTATTGAGTTAAATATGAGAATTTACATATGTACATGAGATATGTATTTACATTATTGCACTATGGGGGAGTCCATGAGGAAAATGGCCTGAGGGTAAAAACTGTTCTTGTGCCTGGATGTCCTGGCACAAGAATATTCTACCTGCACATTTCCTCACTCTGGAGACATTCAGGTCTTGGAGGGTGGACAGGGGAGCACCAGTAATCCTCACAGCTGTTCTGATTGTCCATTGTAGTTTCCTTCTGTCTGATTTGGTGGCTGAACCAAACCAGACAGTTATAGATGTACACAGGACATGCTCGCTGATGGCTGAGTAGAACTGTGTCAGCAGCTCAAGTGGCAGGTTGAACTTCCTCAGCTGGCAAAGGAAGAACAACCTCTGCTGAGCCTTCTTTACAATGGAGACTATGTGGGTTTCCCACTTCAGGTCCTGAGAGATGGTAGAGCCCAGGAACCTGAATGACTCCACTGCTGCCACAGTGCTGTTCAGGAAGGTGGGTGGGGGAGGGGGATTTCTCCTGAAGTCCACTATCATCTCCAGTGTTTTGAGCATGTTAAGCTCAAGGTTGTTGTAACAGCACCAGACAGTCAGCTGATCGACCTCCCGTGTGTATGCAGACTCGTCACCGTCACAGATGAGGCTGATGACCGTGGTGTCATCTGCAAACTTCAACTTGACAGTGGGGTCTTTTGCAGTGCTGTCATTCGTGTACAAGGAGAAGAGCAGTGGAGAGAGAACACATCCCTGAGGAGCACCAGTGCTAATTTTGAGGGTCCTGGATGTGAGTTTCCCCAGTCTCACTAGCTGCTGCCTATCTGTCAGAAAGCTGGTGATCCATCGACAGATTGGGGTGGGCACGGAGAGCTGGGTACATTGGTTGAGAGGCATGATGGTATTGAAGGCTGAACTGAAGTCCACAATTAGGATTCTTGCATAAGTCGCTGGTCTGCTGAGGCGTTGCAGGATATAATGCAATCCCATATTGACAGCATCATCCACATACCTGTTTGCAAACTGAAGGGGGTCCAGTAGGGGTCCAGTGGTGTCCTTCAGGTAGGCCAAAACCAGTCTCTCAAACGTCTTTGACCACAGACATGATAGAGACATGTTGGTATTCATTAAATCTGTGATTTTGGGTTTATTGGGGACTGGAATGATGGTCACACTGCTCCAGTGATCTATTGAAGATCTGTGTGAAGATGGGAGTCAGTTGGTCAGTGCATTCTTTCAGACAGGCAAGTGAAACACCATCTGGGCCTGAAGCTTTCCTAGCCTTTTGTTTCTGAAAGACCCAGCACACATCCTCCTCAAAGATCATAAGTGCAGATTGAGTATGTGTGTGTGTGAAGATCATAACGGGGAGGGGTTTGTGCTTTTCAAACCTGCAGTTAAACACATTCAGTTCATCAGCCATTAGTTGACTCTCTACAGAGCAAGGTGGAGATGTCTTGTATTTAGTGATGCTTTTCAGGCCTTTCCACACAGATGCAAGATCGTTGGCTGAAAACTGTTTTGTTTTTTTGATTTTCAGAGTAGCTACTTTTAGACACTCTAATTTCCTTAGTATGTGTGTTCCTGGCCTGATTGTGCAATATTTTAGCCCCACTTCTGTAAGCATCCTCTTTGGCATTATGAAGCTGTCTGAGTTTTTCTGTTATTTAATGATAAAAATGTCCTAGTAGGGATGCACTTATCCTCAAAGAAAATTACATATGATGTCACAGTATCTGTGAGCTCATCCAGGTCTGTGGCTGCAGCCTCAAAAATACTCCAATCAGTGCAGTCAAAGCAGGCTTGTAGTTCCAGCTCTGATTTATTGGCCCTCTCTTTACAGTCCTTACTAGTCCTTAGCTGATTTTAGTTTCTGCTTGCATGTCAGGAGTATGGGAACCAGACAGTAATCAGAGAGTCCTAAAGCTGCATGTGGGACAGAGCGATAGGCATCCTTAGCAGTGGTGTAACAGTGGTCCAATATATTTATTTCTCTGGTGGGGCATGTGATGTGTTGTTTGTATTTTGGTAGTTCACGGTTGAGGTTAGCTTTATTAAAATCTCCCAGAATAATAATAAGCGAGTCCCGGTATGGTTGCTCTGTGTTTGTGATGTGATCAGTCAGCTGTTGCAATGCTGCGTTTGCGCACGCTTGTGGCGGGATGTACACACTCACCAGAATAATCAAGGAAAACTCCTGCGGCGATGAAAGGCTTACAGTTGATGAAGAGTGCCTTTAAATTAGAAAACAGCACATCTTCTTCAATGCTGTTACATCTGTACACCAATTTTTGTTGGATCGCTTGTAGAGCCCTGCTGTGCCTTCACCTAAGATGTCTAATAAAATGTCTGAATAATCAAACTCTATGATATATTCAGCAGTTCATCCCTGGTGAAACTGATTGAGAATGAGTGATAACAACATGACAAACAAACAAAAGTAACAAAAATGCTAGAGAGCTCCACAACGAAGCAGCCATCTGCTGCGCCTTATTGCAAATTATTGCGATTTTGTGGAGATTATGTGGAGCGGAGTGACGAAACAACTCTGAAAGCTTAACACCAAATGACAAACAAACTTTTGTAGGGGTAGAGTGTGTTTCTGAACATTTGGGAGATTAGACAGGCCTGATGTTGGTGTAGTTAACCATTTACATGTTATTAGCTGCCATTCATTAAACTTAATTTCCCCTAATTCTTTCCTTAAAACTGTTTTACAATTGAACTGTCAGAACTGAAATTGATGATGGAGCAACTAAACCATTTTTATGCACCTCTGGCCAGAAACACTCCCTCAAAACAGAGACTCCCAGAATCCGTAATTACGGCTCAAAGCCCTTGGAGTTACCAAAACACTAGAAGACTGCCAACTGAGGATAACTTCATGATTAGCTCCACCGTAGAAGTTCCTCCTCCCAAAATGACCCCTGAGTTTCTTGTAAACTTGAATTCCAAACAATCTTCTTGTCTTCTAGCTCCACATCCTGGTGTCTCCCAAGAGCGTCAAACTGCACGTGGACTGTCAGGAAGTGGCTGAGAAAGAGATTAAGCCAAGAGGAAACATATCGACAGATGGATATCAAGTTCTTGGAAAGATGTCGAAATCTATTGGATCTAAAGAGTCGGCAACAGTGAGTTCAAATGAGACAATGTTGAGCATCATTGATCTAATTGAAAACCAAATTGAAAACAACAATATTGTTGGTGTTTTGTTATCACAGCCATTGTTAATCTCGTCAATGAAATTGTACATTGACAAAGTAATTTTTGATTTCGTCAATGATAATAAATGCAAGACGATTAATATGTATCAAGATGATAATTAAATGTTATATATATATATATATATATATATATATATATATATATATTTATTTATTTATTTATTTTTTCCACAAACAAAAGCTTTAATTTGATTTGAAGTTCAGCCTGGACATATTACTGTTCCCTTGGACATCAATATTTTCAGGCTGCTGAACTTTAAATAAAAGACATATTGTAAGCTTTGACCCAAGCTGTTTCAACAAAAGTACTGGCAAAAATGTGTCTAAATGTTTTTTTAATTTGTCAAAGTTAACATAGACAAGACCAAAAAATATGCATCATGACGATAATTAAACTATTTTAATGAAAACATATTGTTTATGAAAATGATGTGCTTCTCAGAATGCATAACTCCCATTGAGAATATATCATAAACTCATTTTTGTAATTTTTCACTATAACGTTATTTTTGCCGACTGAAATGACAT
This sequence comes from Xyrauchen texanus, assembly GCF_025860055.1. NCBI lineage: Eukaryota > Metazoa > Chordata > Actinopteri > Cypriniformes > Catostomidae > Xyrauchen > Xyrauchen texanus. The sequence continues at coordinate 3,426,885 of NC_068303.1, forward strand.
GCCATTTTCGCCAAAAGACTACATTTTTTATTTTTAAATGAACACTGATCAAAGCATGTTTTGTATTGGCAGCTGGACTGGATACTTGTGTTGGGGCGTTTGAGCTCCTTATTTGGAAACGCAATTCTTTTATCAAAGACACATGTAACATCCGTTTTCTCTCTGCTTGTCCAGTTCCAGCTCCAGATGTTTGACATTGTGTGCAGTCTCGGTTGGACCAGCAGGGACCGATGCTGTGACCTTCCTTCAATGGTAAGAAGAAACCATAATAAAGGTCTAGAGATCAGAGTTACTTTAAGGTGGAAAACCCAAATGTTTGGTTAAATTTCAGGTCGGGTGACCCATGAACCGCACAGTTGTTTACGTCCACCCATGCCTTTGATCATTGTAACATTCAGCCAGACGTTTAGCCCTCAACTGCTCCAGACGTTGATATATAGTCACTTTGTATTAAAAGCAAATGACAAGCCAATCATCTGTCACACTAAACTCAACCTTTTTTCAGCTATATAATCCAACACAGGTCCCAGTGCTTGTCGCAGATCAATGTCTTGGTCTCTCTCTGAGCTATGATATTCCGTATGTGATTGATGCATTCCTGATGACCAGAAATGAACATGACATTTAACATGTGCTCTGCAAAACAGTTTGGTATTGTTGGATTACTTCTTTCTTTGATCTCTCCTTGTGCACTCTTCCGTTTTATTTGGTTTGTCAACAACAGAAGTTGTTCTAACCGACAACTTCTCTCCTTTTACGATAAAAGTCTTCAATTTCTGTTGATTTTGCTGGAACTTTTCGCCTTTGTATTTTGGTAAAGGGCACATTCCTGGGACATTGAGAATATGCATCTTTTAATGCAGACCATGAGACCAGCTGTGTCTTCAAACACTTTATTATTTACTTAGTCTTGCATAAGCAAGTTATTATAGACTTTGAATGTTCGCATGGGTTCCTTATAGTCAAAACACGAATATTTAATAAACGCTGCAATATGGCTTGTCTCCAATACCAAAAGATTTTATTTGATTTGAGTTTTAGCATATTCATTTCTCTCTTTGATATCAATATGTCTAGGCTCAAATCAAAGACATTGTTTTATGTCACCAAGGCTGTGCAGACTTTTGGTTAATTTGAACTAATACCCAAATAGCTATATCACATTAGGAAGTAAAATGGGTTGCAAATGCAGCTTCATGCCGACTTTAACTATCAACCTTAATCCAGGTCTCAGCATCTGTTCTGTACAGTATAGAGTCTTGTACTTCCGGAAGACGTCTTGTTCCGGAAGTAAAAATCCCAGTCATGCTATCAATTGGGGAATTTATTCTTAATGATACATTTTAACGATAAAGCTTTAAAGACAGACCTACTGTGAGCTTATAGGTTGGTAATCGATGGTATATACTGCTCTTGAATCCATCAGTCTACATTATTTTAAATTAATTTGTTTTTAAAATGGCATTAAATAGCATTAAAAAAGATCCACCAATCAGAGAATCACGTTACAAAAACCACTCGGCATATTACGCAGTTGAGTCAGTCTCCCTACATTCGCAAACTACTTATAATTTTGCATATATCAGAATATTTTGCAATTCGATTATTAATAGTTTTATATTTTTTCACCGTTTTCAATTCAAATACGTCATTCGCAATGCTTGAGATTGCAGTATGTTTGTAATTAAATAGGTCATGTCATGCATTTTTCCTTGATGTTCACTTATAATGTGCCATTTATTGTGTGCATAAAACCTGTCAAAATATAGTATTACATTCACTCCACCCTGTCTCTGGCTCTCTGACTGAAACACTCATTTTTTGTTTATTTTGTTTTTTAGCTGTCTCCTTTAAGATTTCTATACATGGCCACTGTGTTTTGATTGGCTAACATATTATAATTTTTTTTTTGGTGGGGGGGGGGGATTTCTCCCCCTTTTCCCCTCAATATGGCATCCCCAATGCGCTTTTAGTCTTCATGGTGGTGTAGTGACTAGCCTCAATCTGCGTGGCGAAGGAAGAATCTTCACTCAATTGCCTCCGCATCTGAGACAGTTAATCCGCACATCTTTTCACGTGGCTTGTTGAGCACGTTACAGTGGAGACGTGACATGTGTGGAGGCTCACGCTATTCTCCACGGCATCCACGCACAACCCACCACGTGCCCCACCAAGAGCAAGAACCACATTATAGCGACTACGAAGAGGTTAACCCAACGTCACTCTACCCACAGGCCAATTGGTTGCTTAGGAAGCCTGACTGGAGTCACTCAGCACACCCTAGATTCGAACTTGCAACTCCAGGTGTGGTAGTCAGTGTCTTTACTTGCTGAGCTACCCAGGCCCCTGATTAGCTAACATCTTTGAAGTGCAAAAAAAAAAAAAAGCCAACACTCGTGGAACTGTTTTTTTTTTTTTTCAAGAGTAAAAGAATGAAGTATGCAAGCAATTTTCATAATCACCTGAAAGAACTCAGTCCAGGCAATCATTGGTTGCTATATGTCCCAATTTTTGTGAAGCAACTATTACAGTTGTTCCGACTGAAATAGCAATCAAAAACTTAAAAGTCAGCATACTGTTGCTCCCAAATATGTATATTATGAGGCATACATGATATGGTGATACAATTATGCCACATAAAGCAGAAAACTGTGAAAATAGTCAGAGACTAGCACAAGCTGCAAATGTAAAGTTAATAAATCTGTATCCAGCTGTAATGGACTGTCAACCCGGGTGTTCACCTCTGTAGTTTAATACACATCCCGTGTAATGGGAAAGATGAGATGTTCACCGGTCGACCAACCTTGTTTAAATACGGGATAATGGGCATCACGATGTGTTATTTCGGCCAAAATACTTGACGTCCCGCCTAATACGAGGTAGATGAGATGGGAGCCACTAGCTTGTACTACACCATTGGTTTTTCTTACATAATAAATAAAATTTAATCTCACATCAAATGTTTGTAAGAAATTATGTATTTCTTTGGTACGTAACCATGAAATAAGCATGTTCTGCTCAACTTTGGAATCCTGATCATGGTTTATTTTGCAATAAAAATGGCTGACTGTACAATTTCTTTCATAACAAACAAACAGAAAAAGTCATTTTAATATTGTTACTGTTGTGTCCAATACACTTGGAACTGCTCCATCTTTCAATATAAGTTTCTTTGCAAAGTCTGAATCATAATAGTTCTCAAAAGTATCCTTAGAAAATTGTGCTGAACAAAACATATAATCCCACACTGACTCATTTAGGAAATTCATTTAAATAAGCCACTCATTTCTAATGATAGGATCCAACATAATGCTTTGCAGAGATGCAGTTCAACCATGAACACAACAACATCTGGGGACCTAACTTGACATCTTAATCTTTTCGTTGATTAAAAGCAAACTACAGCAACTATAGTGCCACCTTCAGAGTTGAAGCACCTTAGCCACTCTATCAGTTCACCACGACAATTACATATGTTGTGGAAATGGGGCAATGGCGGGCCGTGCATTTTATGTCTAGACCTTCAGTGTGATTCATGCCATTAAGAAAACACAGTTTCACAATGAATAAGACACCCTATGCCTTTGGGGAATCATACATTATGTTGCAGCTAACTAGTACTACCAAATGACATTTTATAAACATATCCACGCATGAAAGCTCGCTTAGTTTGGTCAGGATACACGGTTATGCTGCGTTCCATTTAAGTTGGATGTGGGATATTCCTACTTGATATCTCTGACCATAAATGCATTCCATTCCCCGATATTCGGAAGATGATGTTTAAGGAAACAAAACTGCAATGCTCCTGTTAGCTTAGCAGGGGTTTGACTCTCATTAGAGATGTCTCCAAGCAACCCAACAGATAATCAACGTTCGTTGTCCTTTTATGCATATCGCAACATAATTTTGTGGTCCGCATTGCATAATGTGGCGGCTCATTTTTGCTTATCGTGGCCCATTCGGCACATGTCGCGACAGGCCCGCTCGGAACTCCCGATGGCCAGTCCGCCCCTGATCGGCCCCAAAGTGCGTCGGCCCACCGGGAAAATGCCCGGTATGCCAGATTACCACTCCAGCCCTGCTCAAGGCCAGCTAGAAGGCCTCGACTGGGACATATTCTTAAGATCACACCCACCAAGAACAACTAAATCAATCTGATTGGCTGATGAATCTGACAATCTGACTTTAGTTGCCCATTTATTTGCACTGTTGAGGGATTCTGAAGAAATTCTGAAGGCCTGAGGGGGTGGAGCTCACTGCTTCGGGCATGTGATTTGTGAAACAGTTGTCGCACTTCACTTGTAAGCATCAAGGAATAAATTCTGACTGGATAAAAAAGTTTCTCGATTTCTTTGGAGCTTAAATAGAGTGGAAAGCGAATAAAAATACATGGGCAAAAAGGTCAATGAGTATGAAAGGATGAAAAATATTGATTTATTTGGCATGTTAGGCCAGTAGAGAAGGCCTTGAGAATTCACCACTGCAAATTATACTGTGATGTCACAATGTAACCAATTTCAAATCTAGTCATTTTTGCAGAGTAGAAACAATAAATGCTCTTTTCGGACTGGAGAGGAAGTTTTGAGTTCTGAAACTTAGAGTATGTTTTTATAGTAGAATGACATCTTACTGTATATCAAATGATCAAAGTAAATGTTATTCCTCATGACATTACCCCTTTAAAGATGAAAAGTACGATGTCTTGAACCTTCGCCATTTTGTGTGATTTTCAATTCGTTTTTACTTCAAATCAAAGTTTCTAATGTGATTAATATCGGGGCTGGTTGGTTTGGTTCATGACTTAAAACTCTTTTATGAAGGATTTTATGAAATCCCTATGGGAAAGATTAATGGGAAAAACCCCAGGAACCAAGACATCCGAAAGAGTGGGTGGGCACTAATGCACTCTATTATGTAATGCCTTGTCATTGAAGCAACTTAAGGTTGACTGTCTTGATCAAGGTTACAATGATTGGACAGTTTTTGGAAATTAAACCTAAAACGCCTAGATCTTTAAACACTAGGCTATACCACCAACAGACCAGCAGTCAGGCTGCTAACCACCTATGAAATGTCTTTTTTAACTTATAAATGCTTATTTCCAAAATCCATCTCCAATTGGTTTATAGTGGTTGATTGTGACTGTTTTGACACTTATGCATTTCTTCTTACTTTATCTCCCCCTTTGTGATTCAGAGAGATGAATCCAAGTGTCCAGCTCTCCCCAATGCCTGCCAATGCACCTCAGACAGTACGGGGCCTCAGGGCCCTCAGGGGCCTGTGGTAAGTCAGTTGCAACACACTAGCAAAGCTTTTTAAGCAATGCTCTAAAAACCACTTAGAGTGCCCTAATAACCACATAGCAACACTTTTAAAAACACTCCTGGAGTGGTGGTGGCGTAGTGGGCTAAAGCACTGAACTGGTAAGCAAAAGGTTGCCAGTTCGATCCCCACAGCCACCACCATTGTGTCCTTGAGCAAGGCACTTAACTCCAGGTTGCTCCAGGGGGGATTGTCCCTGTAATAAGGGGTCTGTAATTGGCTTTGAATAAAAGCGTCTGCCAAATGCATAAATGTAAAAAACATCTAAAACGCCCTAGAGACCACATAACGACACTCTAAAAACTACCGACAAGACCAATTTGAGAGCAAAAGGTCTAAACTCTGCAGACATAGACTTGTATTACACTCTTAGTTTGTAAATTTGTTTTGTATAATATGGTTAAAAAGATTCCAACATATTTAGACATTGTAATTTTGAGTAGTCAGAATTAATATGAATGATTACGTCCATGTTCACATTATTGTTGGTTGGATGACAGACAGCAGGTCTATTTCTCTCTGTAAACTCTCTGCACATTTTTCTTTCCCCAGGGTTCACCGGGAAGCAAAGGACCTCGTGGTGAGAGAGGAGATGCAGGTCAAGTTGTGAGTACCACACAATTATGCTCTTGGTTTGAATGTTTATTCATACCTCTTGTTATTACAGTGTTATTACAGTGTTTTGTAAAATGATTGATGCTTATTACAAGGTTGTCTAGAAAACTTTTTCTTATCCAAGCTATGTCTCTCGGATCTTGTCTTTGCGCTCTTTCTTTTCACATTATGTAATTTAAACTGAAATCAACATTACATTTCTACGTTTTTATTCATTTACTAAATAGCCATGTAATAAGCTTTGCATATGGGTCCTGATCACCCTGTCGGCGTTTTTTTAGCGCTAATGATCGGCTGACTGTACGTTATCCCTTATTATTTCCGTACACGGCTCTCTGTAATACTTGATTCTGATTGGTCAATCCTGCCATCTAGTGGTCGGATATTTCTGAATAATTGCCGCACATCCGTAGATTAATGGACGTTTCATCTGTCATCCCGGTGTTTGCAAATCTTTCCCACTCCTCATATCACTCTGCGAACTATACAAGTAAGCTAATCAAATCATTTCAACTGCACTCAATATTTAATGTCCATTTATTTGGCTATTAGTCTTGTAATATCACGCTATTAGGTTTATAACATCAACAGAACACTTATGCAAACCTGAGGTTGAATCCATCTGTTTTTGGAGACTCTGCTGTCTCTTTCTTTTTAATAATAACGTAATTTCATCTCAAATCATTATGTCCATGTAATTATTCATTTGGTAAGTAGCCATGTAATAAGTGGGATAATCTGCAGTCAGACGGTCAATATCGCAAAACAAACACCTTTAGGGTGAAACAAGACTCCTCCGCTTCACGTCTGGGTTTATATTGTAATAATGACTGCCTGAATGTACATTATTGCCGACTGATTTCCCATTTAATCATCTACATTTCTGAAGCTGAATGCATTAAGTTTCTCTACAGAATTCAACTTTGTTGTTCATGTATGTTCCTGCAGGGTCCAGTTGGGCAACGTGGAGAAATGGGTTTGCCTGGTCCTATGGGCCCTCCAGGACCACAGGGCCCCAGCGGGCGCTCCATCCCAGGCGAGGCTGTAAGTCCATCTTCATAGTGTTTTCATCATGTATCCATCGTCTCCTCTCACAGTCAGATGTTGGCTGGTCGTAAATCTCTCCCTGCACACCAAACAGGGATTATTGAGGCTGTATATTATCCCCCGAGTTGTGGCTGAAGCACAATTATGGCAGCAAAATCTGGATTCAGCATTCCTTTACGTCTGGAGCCTAATGCATAATATCAGAGCTCGTAAACCACGTATCTTGCTACTAACACGCAGATCTTACTGGATTATTGCCTTTTCCTATTTGTCTCAGCTGCTACGTTTTTTTAGTCACGCTTGCTAATACAAGAATCTATTGCTATTGCTCATACTAGGGGTAGTAAATGATTTGAACAAACCCATAACAGTAAACCTTTAACTGAGGTGCATATCTCGTGCCATTTGTGTTTCAAACATGAATGATACCTCATTGTGCTGCATGTTTAAGAGATGTTCATTTTTGCAACACCCTAACAACCACTTAGAACACCCTAACGACCACATCCCGATACTCTAAAAACCCCTTAGAATGGCCTAGCAACTAGGGGTGTAAATTGTCAGTTTCATCACGATACGATCTTATATCAATTCTCTTACGGCAGATTCACACATACTCCGTGAGCGAGGCGTGAGCATCGCGTTCGGGCATTCGTATTGCCGCGTCTCTTTTCTAGGTTCTTACGGCAGCAGGGGGCAGTCACGTGCACTTGTTTATCAGTGTACTTTGTCGTGATTGGTTAATATATCAAAGCCTCTGTCAAGACAAGTCAGTCCACTCTGTGGTCATCTTTGGAACGCTGTCGGACAGGCTGGAAATATATATTATTTGTAAGCAAGTGCCATATAAATACAGCTCCTATATACTTGAACTGGGTAAGACCGCTCACTGCCTCATCTGGGACGCTTGCAGTGTGAAGGATATAATCTTTTAACATGGGCACCGGAACGAAAATGTGCTGCTCGTGCCTCACTCTCACTCTCCGCTCACGGAGTATGTGTGAATAGGGCCTTAGCCGGTGATATTTAGGGTTTATTAAGCAAGATGAATATCATAAGGTTGCTACATCGTCTGACGGAAATGCGTACGGAGGTGTCTGGCATGAGAATTTCAAAATAAAGGTGCATCTTAAAAAATATATACTTAGATTCAAGATAAGATAAGATTCAACTTTAGTGTCATTGTGCAGAGTACAGGTACAGAGCCAATGAAATGCAGTTGTTTTCGCATATCCCAACTAAGCTGGGGTCAGAGCGCAGGGTCAGCCATGAAACAGCGCCCCTGGAGCAGATAGGGTCAAGGGCCCAACAGTGGTATCTTGGCGGTGCTAGGGCTTGAAACCCCGACCTTTCGGTCAGTAACCCAGAGCCTTAACCGCTGAGCCACCACTGGCCCCAGTACTTCAGTGTTTATGTGTTGAATCGATGACATCGTATCTTTTGTGATTTGATCGATGCATCAATCCAGAATGATGAATCGCTACACCCATACTAGAAACCACATAGCGACGCTCTAAAAAAACCCTACACCAATCTAAGAACCAAATAGCAATGCTCTAAATACTACATAGATCGCCCTTACAACCACATAGCGACACTCTTAAAAAACACCTAGATTAGCCTAGCAACCAAATAGCGACACTCTAAAAACCATCAAGAACACTGTAGGAACCACATAGTGACACTCTAACAACCACCTACAGTAAAACACGCATGTAACCACATAGCTACCACATCACATCACCTACAACAACCTAGCTATCACATAGCGAGGCTCTAAAAACCACCTACTGTACAACACCCTAGCAATCTTTAGGGTGTTGTCTTTTAAAACCACCTAGAACACCCTAGCTACCACATAGTGACACTTTCAAAACCGCGAGGATCACCTT